>NC_070579.1:11372231-11604731 GCF_027409825.1 Scomber japonicus
ATGGAGAACACAAGAACACGAGGAGGCAGAAATCGGCCTACATCCTTTTCTACAAGAGACTGGTGGGAAGACAACACTGTAACATTCTGCACTGAACTCCAGAAGAAGATGCACACTTTGAAACATCACCAGTATACTCACTGTGAGTCTCTTGTCTTGTCTGTATTTTCAGGTGTAGAACAGGGTGTAGGGTGGTGGGACGCTCCTGAAGAGCCAGAAGACCATGAAGTGAAGATGGAAGGACCGGGAACCTGAAGACCAGAGACCAAAGTTGAGAAGAATCTCTGTTTTGCCTTTCTTGATCTGGTTGGTTAAGTTTAGGAATGAATGAGATTGGTTTGGGTAAGCATATCAGGTTGATTCAATCAGAGTTGCAGAAGGACGGAAGGTTTTCCCACCCACCCAAACCAGCGGGATCCATACATGATATTAAGACATTACTTTTTTCAGATGGTCAGCGCTCTGGTTGATGGCGGATGAACCAGTGGAAGGAGGACGATCGACACAGATGCCAGAAGTCAGCATAGCAAGGAGCAGCAGAAGGACCCCCAGCCCACTAAAGATGGAAATTAGCCACTGGCTATAATCTTGTGTATTTACATGTTAATGTTTTTGATTAATACCTTCTTAAATAAATAAATCTACAAAATCTACAAATCTACAATTGTCATTCAATGATCCCTGAATTCCACTTAGCTGCTTGAGTTTCAGGGTTCTGGTATTTTATCATGGCTTACTGACATACCTGAATAGAAAAGAGTTATTAGTAACACCAATTGCTTTTCCTCCCATGACATGAAAACTGCAAGAAGAGAAGGATAGACTATAAATATATTTATTCCAAGTATTCTGACAAATTGTTTCAACAGAAATGGAAACTCTTGGGTGATGAGTCAGTAAATAGGAAGATAAGATAAGATACTCCTTTATTAGTCCCATGTTTTCAATGTTGTCTTACTATCTGGGTTTTATCATTTATGTTCACTGTATCAACACAAATATTTATCCTTGTGTTCTTTCAAAAAACACCATATGAGCTGCAGGTAAAACCAAATAAATAAACAAATAAAATATAACACAAATCACGAGCACAAACGTCAGTCAAACTCCATTAACTGTACCGATGGGCATCAATAAAAGGTTTCTAACACTCACTAACATATCCTATATCTCTTGTGATTTAACAAGAGACGCTTTATATCTAACATTAGCATTTAACCGTAATACATTTATCAGTTTCCTTTAACCGTTACCATGAACGTTTACAGAAGCCCAATACTGAACAAATATTACTTAACATAAATCTATTATATACTAACTATTATATAATAACTATTAATAAAATACAAAAAACAAATAATACCTTGTTCCTATTCCGACTAGGTTGCTTAGGTTGCTTGATTATCACAGACGTACACTTATTTATTAAAACTTAATAATTAGCCTAATAGTCAAAATTTGACCTGGAGCAAAAATTTGAAGCACCTAAACAAACGTATAACATTTTAAAATCTCTTAATTTTTGTGCAGTTTGGGCCATATCAGGAAAAGTCATCAAATTTAAGGGTATAAGAGCATTTGGGGTGTTTTACATCTGTTAAATGTCAAAATGGGTCAAATTTGACCCGAACAGTATGTAAGGGTTCGGGAGAGTAAGACCACTACCACTTTACAATAAGGGTCCTGTTATAAAGGCTTTATAAATGGTTTATCATTGGCTTGTTAGTTATGAACCCTTTCTAAATCAGTAATATGCTGTTATAATGCATTTGCTAAAAACAGAAACGGTGACCAGCTGGTAGTAATTAGTGAGCCCATAGCCTCGCAATGTCTGACCTCTGGTGGGGCGCCAATATTAATGCGCGCTGAAAAATAGTCCTGTAAATTTGGTGTTGATTTGATAAGGGAACCGGGAAGAATGATGTAAAATCCTTGTAACACTGCTATTTTAATCTCTGCTCCCCATTAACAGAAGAAGAGAGAGATTAAGCAGATAGAAGCACAGTGAACAAACAAGCTGCGGATGAATACCTTCACCTTCATTTCATCTCTGTTTCACTATTTGGCGGTAAAAAGGCGGGATTTTTAAATCTGGGTGAGGAGCAGAAATAAGGTGAGTGATTGCACTTATTAAACATTTAAACTAATATCTTTATAAATTAGTCATAGAAAATATAAATTACTGTTACTTTAATTGACGAAGGGTGGTTTAACACAGCTTGTAAATGCAAGTGGTGGAGGCTTTTATAGCAATCATCCCTCCCAGAATAAATGGCGGTTTGAAAGAGGATCTGTCAGTGTCAGGAATTAGCCGGGTCCCATGCAATGCGCATGTGTGGTGTGGTGTCAGGAATTAGCCGGGTCCCGTGCTGTGTCGATAATAGTGATGGTATTTAGGATGTTTAACATAAACTGAACTGCGTGGAGACAGCGGGAGGAAGGTGAATAAATAAATAAATAAATAATAACCAGGGTTGGGAAGGTTCATTTGGAAATGTAATGGATTACAGATTACTAGTTACCCTATTTAAACTAATGTATCTGATAACTTTTTGATAACTCTTCTAAATTTCTAGCAGATGTTTTCAGCTGTTAGGATAAATGTACCCACCAAAATCTAGGTTTAAGTGTTTTTCATGGATACTGTCTTGATTTACAAGGGGGATAATTTCTTATAAACTATAAAGCAAGATTTATCTCTCATTTGAAAATGTATTCATGGAGATTTTGGAATATAAAATAAAGATATTTTATGAAAAAGTTAAAAGTCTGGCATGGGCTGTAGGCCATTTAACTTTTCAATCTTTACCACTTGTATGATCTGTGTAACACACAAAAGACCATCATATTGCATAATAGTTGCTATAGATACAGGTTTTGTGCTAGTGTATAAATGAAGAATAACACAAATCACTGCTGACATAAGAGATCAGGCTAGAGACATTTTTGAAGTTCAGTTTCATTTTTTCATCTTGAACACAAACAGAATGAGTCTCTAACATATCCATGTTTTATGTTGTCATGGCCTCAAAGAGGTAGTAAAAGCAAAGAAATTACTTTTTAAATAGCACTTTCTTGGTGTGACCTTCAAAGGGTTAATTGACACCATTTTAGCCCATGTGTGCTCCAAATAAAGTCCACGTAATGATTTATTTGCAATTTTTGAGGACATTGATTCCAAAGGATTAAAAACAGCAATATATGTATTCAGTAACATGTAAATATTAAAAATGAGTAAAAAACCCTACTCCTGAGTAAAATCATAGAGTTGTATTCATCAACATGCGTGCACGCTCCATACCGCCCACTGAATCACGAATTCACGAGACAGCGCTCACCTTGACGAGAAATATCACGTTTTAATCTCGTGACACGAAAACTCGTCACATCCCTAGCTGACTGACAAAATCTGACAGTTTATTTAACACGGATGATGAATATATCCTGTATTTACATAACACATAATTTTTTCGTAATTATCCCTCAAATATGGTTTTCAAAGCATATTTGCCAATATTATGAATACCAATATCACTCTTGTAAATAAAGTCACGATCATTTTTATTTTTATTATGTATTTCTACTATTATTGTTCTTATTGTTTTTCGTACTTATTTTTTGTTCTTATTACACATTGTGGGACTAATAAAGGAATACATAAATGTAAGTTAAGAAAAGGGTCACATAAAATGCTGCCTATTTAAATTACCGTAAAATATTGTAAAACATATTCACTGATACCGATATATGTGTCATAAGGTCAATATTGGCTGATCCATATATCAGTCCGGCTCTAGTGTAAAGTTGTACCAATATTTTACTTTTAGATGCAACACAGAAAAAATAGAGGCACAGGAAATGTCCATCCATATTCAGACCTGGGGTATTTATTATTATGTGCTTTGTCTTTTTAGACCACTAGCCCAATATAACACTCCCCAAAAAAGCCCAGATTTTCTCTTTCTTTTTAAATAAGTTTAGGAAAATACAGGCTCATAACAGACTGGCACTGTGTGAGGTACCAAAGAGTTAAACTTAATTTAATCTAATTTGCAGCAGCGGGAGCATGTGCTATTAATTTCAGTCTGAATGGACGCTTATTTGTCTTTAGTTAGTTTCATACATTGCACGTCTCCTAGCAACAGAGATGTTTTGCAGTAAACCAGGTCATTTCACACCTTAAAAAACACCCGGTCCACATTATGCTCTTCTTTACTCTTTTTTTTTTTTATCTAAAAATTTTGATTTTTTTGGGCGGGTGTGGGATTATCTGCCTTAATCTGACGCAGCACAAAGGACAGAAGACAATAGCTGTAATTATTTGCTTTGATGATACATGTGGTGGTTGTTGTGATGGTGATTTTAAGAATAAAATCATTCCCATTCAAGAAAGTAGGTTACACAGCTTCTTCTTTAAAAAAAAATCCCCATTAATCTTTTTCCACTGCATCTCCCAAAAAAAGGACATCTAAAAGGTTGCGTTAACATCTATGGGAAAAATCCAACAGCAAGTTTCTCTCATGCACAAATCTGGGAAATAGTAGGACGGTTGTTCCTGTTAGACTATTTCCTCAATCAGTGGGTTTGTGAGAGGGTTGGGTCAGTGAGACGAATCTCATGACTGCTGTGGGAAGAAAAACGAGGTTGGCAGGGGAAGGTGTATCGCTGCAGAAAGCTGTGTGAAAACTGTACCAACTGCAGAATTAACTTTCTTCTACAACTGTGAGTACTCATTTAAATCATTTAGATAAGTCACTGTTCATTTAGAGGGGTTTTTTTTAGATTTGTTGTCACATTGTGAATTTAAGTGCACTACCTTATATTTCTGTAAATATCAATGCTAGAGACAAAATGTGTGTTTCCTGTTTGATTGTGAAGAGTGATTAAAGTTGAATACATTATAAGGGTTACTTATACAACTTCAAACTATTTTATACATAAAACAACCTAACTACATTAAATATGACGTATTTTACTAAGGTTTATTAAGGTGTAAAGAGGGGTCAGATTGCTAAATAATCAAAAATCAACAATTCACTGGATAAGAAGCTTTGTGATCACCAAAATACGTCAAAAGTTACCATAAAAAAGTATAAAAAGTATAAATGTAGTTTTTGTGTTTTACTAATATTTAACCAGATATGAATTGCTTACAGGAACGATGGCAACTGCACAAGCAACTGTTGGTGAGTGTGTTTGTGATCTGGAGCAGCTCAGTCACATCAGAAAACATTTAGACCTGTGGACTTCTCTGTTATAGTCACATCACTCTAATTTCCTGTCACATTAATGGGAATCTAATGCTATTCACCTCTCTGTCGTCTGTCCATCCTCGTGGTCTAGTGACAGTCGGCCCGTTGGGAGACAATCCGGTTCAGATTGCCTGTCCTAAATGCCATCAGACTGTCCTCTCCAAGGTGGATTACTCCTCTGGTTTACTCACCTACCTTTTCTGTGGTGGCCTCTTCTTCTGCGGGTATGAAATGAAGCATTATTTACTCCATTTTAATATTCTTGAACACTTTTTGTTGAGTGGATGAAAAAGAGACAAAATAATTCGTTGTTCAAACTTATCAAAAATGTGTGGAGACCCCAAAGAAAACTTGGGAAAGGGGGCCCCTACTGACTGATAATGGCACGTTTTGCAATGGCAATAATTCCATATGAAACTTATTATTAGAATCAGGGGTGTTAGAGTGGGCAGATACCTAAAACATGCAGGGCAGTAGCTCTCAGGGTTGGTGACCATTGGTGTAGAACCTATGCTGGCTGTGAAACTGACAAAAAACGCAGAGACCCTCTCTAGAGTCAGTGTTTGATTTTTCCCTTCTGGGTAGAAACATGACGGTGCATACTACTTGACTTCACTGTTTGTGTTCATAGTTAAAATAGATGTAGATAATGGAGAATGGGCTATATGTGATTTTGCAAATGTACATATGCAAAAATATAATGCATATATAACACATTTAAAACAGGTAATACAGCTTTGATTTCCGTGTTTCCGGTGTGACTACAATGGTAGTATTGTTGATATCTTGAAATCTATGGAAATGTGTGTGAACAGGACAGAATAGCCTAACTGGAGGGTTTCCAGCATTAGCATGTTGGCACAGTAGATTTTGGTTATCCGTTTCTAACTATCTGACAAGTGACATTTTTGACCTGTCAGTGGGTTCATGGGCGACCACCAAAGATAGATAGATAAATAGATAGATACCGGTAGATTGATAGATAGATTGATTGATTGATTGATTGATAGACCTAATAAAGTGCAAGTTGTACGGGTTAAAGTGCAAATTAACAATATCTGAATCTGAATATCTGTTAACAGATTTTATGGCAGTAAATTCGATAACTGTCAAGATATTTCACTTTGGACCAATAAGTAGGAACAGCTCAGTAGACATATATACTAGTGTGGTTTTAAAAAAGGTCTGAAACTAACAATAGGTAATTGATTAAATTGTGTTTGGTTATAAATTCTTGTGTGACCATAAGAAATTGGCGTGTAAAAGGCATAACAATTTTAAAAATGCTTTGATAAATGATGAAAGAATATAATATTTAACCTTATAGATGAGCTCCTGACTTTTGCTGCTCTTCTCTCCAGCTTTGTTTTAGGTTGCTGTCTCATCCCATTCTGTGTGAACCGGCTGAAAGATGCAAAGCACACCTGTCCTACCTGCAAGACTGTACTTGGCGTGTATAAACGCTTATAATTGATCTGGTGTCCTTCCTTGGGTTCATCAGTTCACCACTCTGCAGACAACAGCGTTTCTGCCTCCAGGAGAATGAATGAACCAGTGTTGAATCTGGAAAAATTGCTAAACTTAGTTATATTGAATCTGACAGTAATAGAAATATTCACCGACACTGTTATATACCAGCTTGTGTCTCTTATTCAGTTGCAAGAGCTTCACAAAGTTAGACTGGAGAAAGTTAAAGTTTAAACTTACTTTTACATTCCTGATGATTATATTGACTTAAATTAGTTGTTGATGTTAATGTACAGAATAAATACTGTAACCCCCTTAAAGTGTTCTCCCTTAATACCCTTAAAAACATTAATAAACTGTGACCAAGTGGTGGATGAGCTTTGATCAGTGTGCAATGATTTATAATAACTTTGCAAAGTATGATGTCAGTTTTCAGGAGCAAGTTAAAATGTGAGGAGCCTATTTCATGTAAAATACTGCTTCAGAGGTTTTTCCACCCTGACCAGAATACAAATGTCTGAAAAAAAATCAATGAATACATATCATGGTCATATTTAAACCATTCATATATTTAACATTGTGCAAAATGTTGTCAATCAGCAGTTTCTGTGCAAAATAATCTGTATAAGACAGACCTATTATTGTTGAAAAAAAAGTTTGTTTTTCTTAAGGCATCTCAGGCTGTTCATCTGCGTTGTAAATAGATGGTTTATTATAGTAAAAATACATTACATATATAGTATTTATAGGTTATGCAATGGTTTTACTTTTCTGGCCCACTTGAGATCAAATTGGGCTGTATATGGCCCTTAAACAAAAATGAGTTTGACACCCTGGACTAGAGACATAAGGTGTTACATAATGTAGTTTAAATATCAGGCTTATTCCAATATATAGCAATAATTTCCATTCATAATGTGTTACTTCATAGATGAAATGAAGTGGCCCCATGCACACCATTTAATATGGATCAACCGATGATTATGGGTGCTTAAATACAATAAGTGCTTCATAGGGATACAAAGAATTTACAGCATCATAAAAATAGATATGAACTTTCACCTTCATTCTTCAATTAAACCTTCATTTTTCAATAAACCTTCATTTTTTAACAAATCAGTTAATCAAACCATCAAGACAATAAGAAAAAGGGTTAGTTAAAGCAAAATAAATGCAGTTTAAAATGAGTAGGTGTCTGTGTACACATTTCTGACATTAAGGACTAATTAATCCAAAATACATTATTTACATTTAATGTTATTGCACATGAAATATGGTGTACAAGTAGTAGTAAGCAATACAGCGTAGTTTGTAACAAATTATGTGCACTAGAGCCCCGTTCCTACAGGACTGCAAAGTGCTGAGAGGCGATGAGGAATGCGAGGACAACAAGGAAGGACAAGCCTGCCTGGTCTGCTCGGACACGGGCGCCATTGTTACCTGAAACAGAAAAATGTACATTAGAGATGAGGAAGGCTGTATTTTCCCTTGATTTAGAATAACTTATTACATTTACAATGTATTGATCTACAGTTAGGAGGAGGATTGGAGTGTCTTTACTGGAAGAGTGAGATGCTAATGCGTGAAAGCAGCTTCCCAATTTGTGAACATTTCTGCCATCTAGTGGCTATTTAGACAACCATCCTCCTTAGTTATGGTTGCAACACCTGTCTTTCCATGTTAACCAGACACTTAATTTACAATGATACTGGCAACAGATCTACAACTTTTTAACTTGTCCTTAATTTAATACAGACAGACCAAACAGGCTTCTGCTGTCTGAAATTTTAACTGTTTCTAACAGATATTTTTAGCTGTAGCAAGCTACCCAAATAATTAGCTGATTTAGCTAATGTTAGCTCCATCAGTTTGTTGATAAGTCTGTCTCCGTCAGACTTTTTAATGTTTCAGACTTTTAAAGCAGATACAGTGTAAAAAGGGCTTAAATGGGCCATATTATGATTATTGTGATTTTCTGTTATAATTATATTTCAATCATTCATATAAAGTTGACTTTTTTAGTAATGACCGAGAATAATCCTACTACTATAGTTTGATTTATGGCGTGCTGATATAGCCTCCTGAGCGGCCAGAAGTCGGTCGTGACCATAGACTGTATAGAAGAAACGGACGTAACATCCATGACGTCACCCATTGGTTTGTGGACTGCTGCTCGGATGCAAATAGTTTCGAATCTAGGCAGCTCCATCTTGAAAATTTCAGGTGCATGCTGGGAAAAATAAAAACACGGATTCTACTTATATGGGCATGCGGCGGGGCCATGGGCAGAGTGGGGAGGTTGCTATGGTTGCGAGGGCTGGATCGAGGACATTGTGCAATCAACCTGTCAATCACGACGGAGCCACGCCCTAATGCATACCCTGCTTTAGTGTCAAATTTAAAATCAGGGAGGCCAAAATTTCACAAATGAACATCATACTGTATTGAAGAAGGCTTTAAACTAGCGATTGAGACCATAAACACATTTTGAAAACGTTTACTGAGGTTAAAAATCAAGTGAGAAGTTGGTGAATTTTTCTTCAATCTCCCAATCTCTCAATCTCCATTGACTTGTATTGAGACGGAAGTCCTGTTGACACCAAAACGGTCGCCCCCTGGTGGCCTTTTGCTAGAATGCAGTTCTAAGTTACTTCTGCGTTGGCCTCATTTCAGAGGACCGTAACTCCCCGCCTGGTCGTGACGCAGCTTCCAAAAGCTAACCAATCAGAGCCAAGCGGGCTAACTGGGGGGCCTTAAAGAAACAGGAGCTAAAACAGGCTGTTTTCGGACAGAGGCTGAACTGGGACGGTGCATTAAGAGCCAGATAGAGTTAAATAAGTTTTTTTTTTATAAATCATGCAACGATATTCCAGTAGAGGCCAAAGATTAAAAATGTGCATAACATGGCTGCTTTAAATATGCACTTGATGGCTACCTACATGAAGTTGTGCTTGTAGAAGATACGGAAATTAAGAAACAGCAATGTTAGTGTATTGCAGTTAAGTGCCAGCAATAGTAAGTATAATAAGTAAAAATGTTTCTGCACACCACTTCAATATGCTGCAAAATCCAAAGTTTGACAGGCCTGATGTGCTGAGTTACGAATTGCTGAGCTATGATTGGACAATGACTGTTCGGGGGAGGGTTATAGCAGACTGTCAATTGTTTCTTAAGTTATTTTGTCACACAACTTTTCCAGTACTCACCCTTGGTGGTAGTTTGGGAGGAGCGAGTGGTTTTAGCAGCGGCGGTGGAGGCAGGAGCCTTTGTAGAGGCAGGAGCATTGGTGGAAGCAGGAGCCTTGGTGGAAGCAGGAGCCTTTGTAGAGGCAGGAGCATTGGTGGAGGCAGGAGCCTTGGTGGAGGCAGGAGCCTTTGTAGAGGCAGGAGCCTTGGTAGAGGCAGGAGCATTGGTGGTTGAGGCCGAGCCAGCCCTGCCCCCTGTCAGCCCCAGCCCCAGCGTTTCAAGCTCTGACTGGAACCTGCTGGTGATCCAGTTCTGTACCACTGTTTCGTTTTCATAGGACTTCAACTCTGGCAGATTGGTGCCAAGAAGACTTTTAACATCATCAACACTGAGGTCCTAGAGAGAGCAGAGCAAATAAATATTACACTTGTGCGAATAAAAACACATAAAATAAAAAAAATCAAACACAACATAAAAACTGATCAACACCAGTGAGACACAGCCCTAACTAAGCATACAGGTAGCAGTGTTTTGTCTGCCACAAGCTACAGAAACAGAGCACTTTATAAGTAGGGCTGGGTATCGGTACTCAATACCTTTAAGGTCTCGACCAAAATAAATTGATGTCAAGTAATATCGAAACATCAAATGATACCTGTAATTGATAAGTGTTATAGTAGTTTATAAGTAATTTAATTCCTGCCTCCCATTGACTCAAACACTGTTAAAATTATAATTACAGTCTGGACTTATATCTAAATAGTGAGACAGCATCAACTAGAGGTTTTAATTTGACACACGTGCTCCACTGACCTGTACAACACTCTCATCTAGACTGGTGAAAGTATCCATTTCCATGTTGACGTCGGAGGCCACCAAACTTCTGACATAAGCATTTGTTGCACCGCCTGCATGCGGAAAAAAAACAGTGAGTTAAGCTGAAGTTTATCTGCATGCAGTGTAAAAGTATTCATGTTTGTGTCTGTTTGCCTACCGAGGTATGGTTGTGTGAGCTGGTAGGAGGTCTGGGAGACAGTTGAGCGGGTGCTGTCGGCAAATGCTAGTTGGGCGATGCTGAACAGTTCTTTCTTTTTCTCCAGGGTGCAGTTGGATACTGTCAGTGCGTCGGCATCTCTGCAGGAGTTACAAAAACACATCCAGGTATGAGATGGGAAAACCAAACACTCCGACCAACAAGTGAAAAGACAAGTAAACATTTTGAGACTTTTTATTTCTTTTTGTCTAAAACTAGTTACAGTTACCAGTTACTATTTAAACGGACCGATTACTTATTAGTACTCAAGAACCATACATATATCTATACGTTTAATCATGATTTGTTATTTGTTAGGTTTTTTTGGTTAAACAAGCCCGACTTCACCCACATCAGCATATGCAATGGTGTAACCTACATGAAGCCCTCATAACTACAGTATATGAACAGTCAGTTGAAATGTCAGCAGGCATTAAACACTGTTTGGACACACACACACACACACACACACACATACACACACAAACACAGACTTCTTACTTCAGGCTTTCTTGGGAAATATTCTTTAGGACGTCAGCGTCCAGGGAACACAGGTTGACTCCTCCGATGACGTTGATCTCTGCGCTGCCGAGTTTGTTCCCTTCTTTACTCAGATACTTGGAGATGATGGCATTCGCCTGGATGAGGAGAAACGTGCTTTGATGAGAACAAACAACAAAGAGTATACAGAACTTACAACACGCTCAACACACTTCACTTGTTTTCCATACCAGGCTCGGGTCCCACTCTCCATTGGACGAGTCCATCAAAGCAGAGAGCGTGTCGATCTTGGTGATAGTCCATAGATTGATGTCATTAACGGTGGCCAGGCGGGACGCTGCTCCTAAGAGTTGAACCTGATCCTCTGGGATTGAGATGCCTGAGTACCCCTGTAAATATGTGAGAATCAGTGAGAAGACATCACCCGCCAGAAAATCTAAATCTAGAGTCAATTCATTTATTAAAGATTCCACAGAAATGGAGAAAAAATGCGAATTAGCCACTCAAAATCTTTTTTCAAAACTATTCTCAACCAGATTATTGTATCATTTTAGTTTAATATTTAAAAGATTGTTCAATTATGTTATTATTACAAACACATTCAGATATGTGCACTATAGGAAGCAATTTGATCAATTTATCATCATCATTTCTTTCTGTTCAGACCACACTCCTTTTAAATTTTGTGGGCTTTTTTACTACCTGCTCATGAAATTCTCTGAATGTAAAAACAATAAGTGGTATCCAGATAATGTCATATAACACATTTAGTTTAAAAGGTATGTCCTGGTTTGTGCTGGTTATAATGCATACCACATAACTGCAACATTATGTTTAAAAATGCAGATGTTTTGTCTTTAATACAAATCAACCCACTCGTACTTTAATTGAGTATTTCCATTTGATGCTACTTTAAACCTTTATGTCACTACATTTATTTGACAGCTGTATTTACTTTTCAGATGAAGATTTGACAAAGTGGATAATATAAAAATCTTAGAACACATTAACGATACATTAAAATACATCACACTGTTAAACCTTTTGACGTCTTACAAGAAGCAGTGTGTAGCCGGGGTCACATTTCACATGTCTATGAGTTGTTAACAGCTCCATCAAATAGTGATTTTTCCCTTTAAACTTCTCGTATGGTTTCATTTCAGTAAATGTTCAAGTGATCCAATATTTCAGCAACAATCCTAGGATAGAGAAAAAGTCCAACAACTCCTGGTATCTATAAAGCACATTGTCTCTTTTCTTTGGTACTTTGTTAGTCATCATAAAGACATGAAGTCTTTTTCGTCTTTATGCTTTTATTCAAGGTACTCATTCTCTTTCCATTATCCATTTATTTATTGATTTTAATTATTATTTTTTAACTTAGTGAGTAAGCACAGTTTAAAAAGGCTCCTACAAACCAAACACACTGGCTGCTTTCACCCACCTCATGCAGCTTGGTGAGAACAATCTTTAGATACTCCTCCTCGTCCACCTTCTCAGTGATGGCAGCCAAGTTATCTTTGACGACCGTGGCACTCAGGCAGCAGTTGAACTGGCTGACTTCGTCGTAGTCGAAGGGGAACGCCTCATCACTGATGGTCACCTGGGTGATATTTCCTACGGTGCACTCGTTTACTAAAACAGAGAGAAGAGTCATAGAGAGGAGTTACGAGTTACAGTGAGGGACTAGTGGTTGATGAAAACATACTTTACACCTGTGGAAATGACTAAATGAGCAGAGGCAATAACAGAGAAAGAGAGCGAGAGAGACTAACCTGTAGATCGCTTTGACCTCTTTCTAAGTGATGCTCTAATTTGACGTCTCAACTGCCTCCTCTTGTATCTGCTCACTCTGTTCCTCCTGAGAATCCTCATGAAGTACCTCATGAATCTCCGCTTCGTTCTCTGCGTGACATTTAAAGAAAAAACAAAAATGAGTCAAACACCTACAGATGACGTCACCTCGTCCATTAAATGAAGACATGCACATGTTCCTTTGTTACTCACTTTGTCAAATTCATCATAGAAGGTTGTTTTCAAATACAGCGGTAACATATCAAGGTCCTTCAAAGTTTGCAAAGTCCATGTTGATGAGACTCTGATGATGGAAAAACACAAAGTATAAATGTTAGTAAATTATCAATCTTAGACAATAACCTATATTTCTTCTTCTGTTTTTTTGGAAAGAAAAATATAGAACAAAAAGAGAAAAATGGGGGATTTATTTCAGTACAGTACAGTACACATACAATACATATATATATGTATATATATATAAATAAAGTTTTATTTGATTTAATAGAGGACTGTATTGCAGCTGTGGACGTACCCGTACGGTGTTTTCCCGCTCAGCAGCAGAGACTGAACAGCAACACCCTGATTATAATTGAGGTTAGGGCAGTTCTTGAGTTTTTCCAAGATGGACGGGTCAGAGTTCTCAATGTAGGACCCATCCAGAGCACAGCACATGTTTCCCAAAACTGATATATTATCCTCAGTCAAACTCGTGCTGTTGATACCCTTAGAAAGATAAGGAATGTAAAACAGATGAATTACACATCAGAACATTAAAAGAGAAGTACAAGGTATCTGACTTGGATTAGATTTACACTGATGAAACTCAAAATTGTGTTTTTACACAGAAATAGTCTTAATGTAACATATATATGGAATAATAATAGAATATAATATTGAAATATTAGATATAAGATATCTGGACTATGCAGTCCTAGAGAAACTTAACAATTACAAAAACAGTTCATGTGTCAACACTAGGCCAAATAGTATATTCTTACTATTCCAAACCATGTCTGAGAAACCCAGTTTAAATTTAGTTTAATAGCCCGCCGTAGTCCAGATCCAAGACTAATCTTGGATGGAATAAAGACCAGATGAAACAACATGTGGAGAGTGACATTTTAAAAAGTGGGCATGTCATAATGAATCTCAACTCTGTGCTGCCAAAAAAACGATTACTTGAAATTAATTGATTGGGTGGATTTCATGATATTATATTTTGTTTTACATGAAGAAATCGCTGGATATTGATATAAGAATACAAAGAAATGTATTATTTTGGCATATATTGCTAAAGAGGTGCACACTAAACGGTTAAAAAAAGCATTTTTCATTTAATCTGAACTTTGACGTTGTTGATTATTGTTCATGGACTCACCAGACAGCTCCTAGCGTTGTTAAACAGAGCAGTCCGTTTATATCCGAGAGCCCTGGAGAAGATCCAGAAGTCTGCATCTGCCAGCTGTTCAAAGTAGGACCTGCAGCTGGCCTGTGGCACCAAGGAGTAGCTGTAGAGAGAAACAGACAGTAACTAATGAAAAGTGATCTGTTATTGGATCAATTACGTTTTTTGTTTTTGTCTGTGTGGTTTAGTCAAATTTAAAAGGGTTAAAATGTGAAAATAAACATATTAATAACTTTAACTTAACTTTAAAGGAAAATTCCTGCTTTTAATCTATTTTGAGAGAATATATTATTATATATTATGGCAAAAAAAATGTCTAAGTGGTGTAACCATTAAAAGTTTGAACCAAATAATTGAACTTGCTTTAAAACACTACATTCTCATTACAACACCTTATCAACTAGTTTGGTTTATTATTTATTCTAAATATTAAATTTAATCTGGGGAATCATGTAAATCAGGAACCATTTCAATTTTTAAATGAAGTAAATATTTTTGTATAAGTACACTTAAATGCACTGTAAATTGATAAAATATTAATATTTATCATTCTTTTGTGGTTACACCATTTGACATTTTCAGGAGCATTCAGTCTTACTTTTGGTAAAAAAAAAAAAGAAATGATGCAAATGTAACTTCAAATGACATGAAACCAACAAAAATACAAAATGTACATTTTAACAAACCTGCTGCTGCTTTTAAGACAATTTTTTCAGATATTTTTGAATTATTCATCTTGCCAACCCTTATTTGTCACTGACCCTATTACATCCTGGCCTGTTTTAACCTGAAGCCAACAGAAATGAAACTGATCAATTCTGAACTCACTCATAATACATCAGCATGTCTGGAGGGTAGAGCTCAAAGCTGGTGGCGTCTGTTTCGTTTCTGATGTAGTTGTACATGCAGGTCAGCTGTTGGTGAAAAAGCATGAAGCGTTAATCAATAATACAGCGTTTCCTTTACTGTTGCAGTGAGCGGTTATTTGGTGATTTGTAAGTGAAAAGATATCTTAAAGTTTATGTTGAAAACGGCTTTATTTGGTTGGAAAGCGATGTTAAATACAACTTAAAAGTCTTGTTTTAACAGCACTTGAACAGCTGTATAAAAATGTGTTGTCATGGCCGTCACTACATTGAAAAATAATCTTTTGAATGCCGTAAAAATCATGGTTACGTGTAAACCAGGCGGGGAGTTCCAGTCCTCTGAAATGAGGCCAACGCGGAAGTAAATGAGAACTGCATTCTAGCAAAAGGCCACCAGGGGGCGACCGTTTTGGTGTCAAAAGGACTTCCGTCACTATACAAGTCAATGGAGAATTGACCAACTTCTCACTTGATTTCTAACCTCAGTAAACGTTTTCAAAATGTGTTTATGTCTCAATCACTAGTTTCTTTTATACAGTGAGTCTATGGTGTAAACTAGACACCTGGAAACCTTTGACAGGATTTTACTATAAAAAATAGGATGTCTTATGATCTTAAAAACCGCAAAATTAACACTTGCTGGTCTACATCTCTCTGTCAGGTATATACACACACACACTCCCCTACTCTCTCACCTGAGTCTCCACCAGTGTAACCTTCCTCGTGCGTCTCCTCCGACAAGCTCTGATCAGCCTTCTGATCTGCACCCTTCTTATAGTCCTTACTCCAATACAGGTGAACCCTTGCAGCACAGAGGATGACAACCTGCAAACACACACACATACACACACACGTTATTTGGTGTAAACTCTTGCTTTGTAGCTTCATTGAAAACTCATTTTGAAACTCACTCGTCTGCACTTCCCAGCGCAGTGGTGGCACTTTCCCCACCGATCACATTAAAGAACAACGAAGCCTGAAATAAAAATGAATAGATAAACAGTGTGTAATGACATACAGTGAAGCAGCGGGTGTGTTGAGAACAAAAGTGTGTGTTTCAGTGCTGGATTCGCTACCTGCTGCCGTTTCCATTTCTTCTTGTTGAGTTTTTTAATAATGGTGGTACTACTACTACTTGTGAAGCCAAGCAGCCGAGAAGGGGGGATCTCAGTGGCCAGTTCATCAGGAACGTTGTCTATGATCACCTCACTGTTAGTGTTCGTGGCTATGATCTGGGAGTAGATGAAAGGAAATTAGGTGAACTCACCACTTTTGCACAAACTGGACAATCCAACAAGCTGATATGTTACGTGACTGCTGTGTTTGAGGCATTGGATACTGTAGCATCCACCAAACTGCTGTCAAGTTAGTTTCTTTCACATGAAACAGTTTGACAGGTTTTTATACAATTGCTGCAGACAGATACGTGTTTCATTTTCACATTTGCTCTGAATATCTGCTTTCTATATTTGACAGAGCTTATGTTCGTTTAATTTTACTTTTGTTAACTGTTGCTCTGCCTGTACTTTCTCTCTGTGTACTACTACTATAAAGATTTAGTTTCTTTATATATTCATCGCCGTTCTAAGCAGAGAGACTGCTTTATGTTTAAAAAAAAAAAAAAGTAAGCCCTCTGAAAGAAATGTATGACTTATGGGCTTCATAAATAACATGACTTTACATTCATTTATCCTATTAAATCTGTTAACAGAATACATTTAACTCATACCTGAGTAACAAAGGTCTGCTGGACAACCACCGGAGCGGACACCATGTGAAACAGGAACGATGGGTTCTGGCCTGCGAGAATCAGCTGGCTGCTGCTGATGCTGGTGAACGTTGTCGTTGGTACGCCCGTAACAAGAGAGCCCAGCGTAAACAATGATGACGCGCTGTTGATCTGGGGAGAGGAAGATGGTGGAAGCAGCACACAAATGAGATCAACTTCATTTTTGTTGGTTTGCTGAGCAGCGGTGAAGTACATTCACCCAAGTGCTGTACCTCAGTACAATTTTGAAGTACTTGTACTTTACAGGAGTATTTCCATGTGATGCTACTCCGCTACACTACATTTCAGAGGGAAATATTGTACTTTCTACTCCACTTTGTTTATTTGACTAGCTTTAGTTACTTTACTTACTCAGATAAAGATTTGACATAATGTGACAATATAACATGCTTTTGAAATACAATACATTGTTAAAGTTGAAATCAGTGGTTTCCAACCTTTTCATCTTTTGACATAATACAAAAAGCAGTGTGTAGTCTGACTCACATTTTCAGATGTCTATGAGTTGTTAACAGCTCCACCACTTCTCACATGCTTTCATTTCAATAAATGTTCAAATAATCCAATATTTCACCAAAAAAGAAACATCAAAAAACTGGAAACACATTTCTGGATCAGAACTGTGATCTTGTGCTCTCACAACCTCTCAGATTTATCTGGTGACCCTTTGGAGGGCCTCCTCCCCTAGATTGGGAACCACTGGACTAAACTAGCTAACTGTGTATAAAGTATTTGAAACTAGCTCCACCTCCAGCAGCTACAACAGTAACATGCTGATCAAACACTGATGCTTCAGTATTAATAATCTAATGATGTCATATTTAATAATATATCAGTCAGAAAGAAGGAATGAGCACTTAAATACTGAGTATGTTTTGCTGTTAATTCTTATGTACTTTTCCTTAAGTCCTGCAGAACTTTTAGTCCTTAGTTCTTCCACCAGTCAGTGGTCAGTGACACAACCTTGGAAAATTATGAATTCAATAACACTGACAGGCAGAGGGCAGCTACCTGCATCATCCCTGAAGACATCAGAATCTGGATGATGGCCCTGGCCTGACCTTCATTCCAGCCGATCACATTGCTAAGGATGGCGAGGGAAGCAAGTATGTCCTGAGGCTTGATTTCCTTGATCTGGCCAGTGGAAATGCCGGTGCTTTCGTTGCCGAGGGCAGTAATGGCCGTGGAATCAATGTCTTCACCGAGGTTACTCGCCAAAGCAGCAGAAATCTAGACACAAAAGAAAAAGTCAATTGCAGTATACGATTTTTTTTTTAAATGCTGCAGGTCCTTTAGTTCCTGAACTAGTGCAAACGTGACCTTTGGGTGTGTTTATTACCTGTGGGTCCAGGTCTGTGCAGACATTGGTCAGGTTGTACAGAACGACCATACTCTCTTCTTTAGTCAGCTGAGTGAAGGCTGGCCCGGGAGCAACACACCGACACAACAGAGGAAGACTGCAGAAAGAGAGTGCGCGAGAGTTGGGAGTGGTTCAGCACACAAATATGACAAGGCAAGTTTCTTTTGTGTAGCAACTTTCAATTCAAAGTGCTTTATTTAAACAGCATTACGATGGGAAACAGAAGAAACAGAAGATAATATAAAAAGACAGTGCAGCTACAGTGCAATGCAAGATATGAATAAATAGTCCCAGATTTAATTTAATACAAAGGGCTTAACTTAAAAATGCATATTAACTTCCGGCCTCAACCCCTCAAATGTCATAAGAGACACATATATGAACTTTACTATATATCATTTACAAAATATAATACTATATTGCTCCTACTCTCAGTTCTTTCAAGGTTTAGACTCACAGTAAGGGGTTGAAATTGCTGTTCTCTTGATATATCAGCTCTGTGTAGTAGTTGGTGAGGTTGAGAGGTAAGACGCTGTGGTTGAGGAGGGCGATGTTCAAGGGGTTCACGGTGAACACCTGGATAACCTGCAGAGAGGAAAGAGGAGTTATGAACACTGACGAGTTGGTCTGTCTTTGTTCATTTATATGCAGGAGTTTTAGTTAAATTCAGCACCTCTGCAGATCCAAATGACTGAAGATCCTCCAGAGTGAGATAAGGCATGAAAGGGCCGATGTATTCAACAAACCAGGCCGTTGAGTTTAGTTCTGGGTCACTTGCATTGTAGCATTTTGGCACCGTCACTACAATGACAAACAAAAGTTATTTAAGTGGAGGCTTTTTGCTTTGAGATTACATAAAATATAATTAAGACTCAAAAGTTTTCTTCTCGGTGTGGACACTTTTGTTCTCCTGACAGCTGTGAATTTCTGAATTAAGACATAATCTTTTAAATATTACATGAATTTGGAGATGTTATTATTAGTCTTAAGTCTGACCTGAGGTGAGGTAGGACCTGATGGTGCTGTACACATCTGGCTCCACAAAGTCTGCAGCAGTGTAGTTGTGCACACCAAGAACTAAGACGCTGAAACAAAACAGGGTGAAATCAGAACATTTGCAAACATCTTACAAGACCGGATCAAAATCTTTCAAGTCAAGAGTTCTTTCATACTACATTATTAATATAAGTGATGGGGGGCCTCCTACTGTGAAAAAATGTATTTAAAAGTTTATGTAAAGCTAAAATCAATAATATATCAGCCTTCTTAATGCCAAAGTCCATCTTTATGTTACTATACTTCCAACACAGCACAACAGGGAAACACAAAGAGGGAATTTGATGATAAAAAGAAATGTGGCAGATATCCACTTCAGACTGCTGAAGCCTCATATAAACTTCACATCAACTTTTAAATGTATTTTTGCAAAAAATAACTTGTTGATTTTGGCCCCCATCACTTCCATTGAAAGAGACCACATTTGAGATCTTTTAAAAGCCAGTATGAATGATTACAGAAAGAAAAACCTCTTTCAGTGTTCATGTGGAAACCCGACTGTTGTTTTAAGACAAAATTGGGAACTTGTCCTTTACAGAAAAACCACACAATTTTTCATACGAGTGGTGTATAGAGCATACATACAACTTTGGGAAGGCCACGCAGGAGGCGCCTTGTGTGGTGTTGGAGCTGAGCAGACTCTTTGTGAGGAAGACTATGTCGTTTTTGAGGCTTTTGTCAAACCAGGCATTGACCTCTGACCTCTCGGAGCTACTGAGAGCCATGGGCCAGACGCAAGGTAGCGTTGGCCGCTGCACCGCTGCCGGAAGAGCCTCCTGTAGTTTACAGTCATGTGATTATCACACACATTATCATCACTAAAGCGTTTGTATTTCTGTGCATGTGTTAGTTTGTGCAGGACATACCATCTCCAGGAACACTTGTGTCTTCATGTAGTTTTTGTAAATCACACAGAGCTGTTCATCGTTGTCGACAATGTCAGGACGACGGAGGAAATCCCCAAGATCGGATAGAGGCATGGAGTTCACCAACTAGAAGCACAGCAAACATCAGATCAGTCATTCTCTTCTGCATTTGTATTTACTCTTCATATCCTTCATCTTAGTAATTGAAACCTCCTAATGCTGTCTGCTTTATTTCTGGGCACACACCTGATGCGTTTTGTTGGGAGGCATGAGGGACAGGAAGGTGGTCAGTTTGGGGAATTCAAAACCCAAGAATGAACCCTTCAGGTATCCGTAGAAACTGCGGTTGAAGTTGTCACCATAGCAACGGAGAGGCGATGGTCCTAGGATAGGAGAATATGAAAGAGGATGGCATCGGGGGTAGATTTGGTTTAAAAGATGGTAAATAAGAAGTTATGAGTTATTGTTAATTTAAACAATGCACATTTTCTTGCAGTTAACTGTCATGCATGTTAAAAAATAATTGTCTGTACAAGATTATACCAAAAAAAAGCCTTAGTTTCATGTGTGTTACAGGTATAAACATGATATTTATGTTAATTTACTCCTTCCCCCGAGTCTCTAATGGCAAAGAGGAGTTTGTAATGAAATAAGAAAATGCTAAAAATGTAAGTATGTAATACACTTTTACACAATTATCACCTTTCTGACAATGTCAAGAAGTAATGAAAATATTTAAGCTTTGTAAAAGTAGAAATTTATCGCAGAGCTGTTATATTAGAGTAGCATTGCATTAGGATTGCATTAGTGCACAGGTGTTCCTAGTAAATTGCTCAGTGAAGATTCAAACTCTTCAGACTGCTGTGTAAGCTCTGAACTTACTGTACTTTACTGAATTAGCTTTTATTTCATGAGTAAAAGAAAACAAACTATCTGGCTACTAGTGGTCAAAACCTGCACAGGACACTTTTAAACCTCTCTGTTAGATCAGTAACTGTCATGTGATTAATACTGTACTGGGTTAAATAGTCTGATGGCTTCTTGTACTTGTTACAGAGATGCGTGAGAGATGTGACTGAAGTAATGCATAATTTGGTAAAGTGTCACTCCACAAAAACTACAACAGTTCACTGGTTTCCTTTTGGTGTGATTTATTTACCTTTGAGAGACTTAACGATGTGATTGTGGATTTCTTTCTGCGTTCTCATACCGAGAGTTGAGATCGTCCCATTCAGGTCATACACACTGAAATAGATAAAGGACAATAAAGCAATCAATGATGTACAGTTGAGCAATCAATGTCTACAAAATAGGCTGAATATATTCTCCAAAAAAAAAGTCAAGGTACACTGTTTCTCCAAGGTACAAAAGTTAAACATCCTATATTATAGTGGCTACATGTTGCTTGATTTTCACTATGCCTCTCTCTTCTTCTCTCTCCCAATTTTCTTTTAATTAATTTGTTTTAATTTTCTATCATTTTAACTTTTGCACCTTAATGGAGCAGTGTATCTATTGTG
Source organism: Scomber japonicus (assembly GCF_027409825.1). NCBI lineage: Eukaryota > Metazoa > Chordata > Actinopteri > Scombriformes > Scombridae > Scomber > Scomber japonicus. Next base: position 11,394,330 of record NC_070579.1, read on the forward strand.
ATATTCCCTGGAGGTCGATTTCGATGTGATCCAAAAAGCTTCTCACAGCTAAAAACATCTGACATGAATATCAAAATAAAACTGATGTGGTTTAATTCCAGTAACATGTAATCAATTATTCTGTTTAAGCAGTTTGAAGCATACCCCTGCTGCTCGATGCTGCAGTTTCTTCCTGCCAGTATTTTGAAGAATGGCGCAACATGGTCTGCTGACAGCTCGACCAGCAGGGGGCGCAGCCGATTGTGGAGCCACCCCAAAACAACTGAATCACCCACGGAGTGACTTGACAGGTTTGCACGATCAAACACGACTTGTAACATGGCTGACCTCACCACAGAGGGGATTTTATTTTGATGACCCTGCAGAAAACAAGTGATTACAACATGAGGTTAAGAAATGCAACGACTTTGTGACTGTCAATCATGTCACCATCCACCAATAAATGTTAAATCACCTGCAGGAAAAGTAATTAGTATAGATAAATGTTCTTTGTCAATAATTTAATTTCCTAGTACCAACCTAAGACCAAATTTTGTATAATATGTTCAGCACACACGCACACACGCACACACACACACACACACACACACACACACACACACAAGTATGCTCTTATGCATAGCTGTTTTCATCATGTTGGAGGACAATTAGTATGTTTTTACTGTTCTGTGCTGAAAACAAGTATATTAACATAATTATTATCTCAATTGTGGTGAAAATGGGGACAATTTGGTCATGAATGTTGAAAATCACATTCTAGTGTTTTACAGATATTTATCGGGACTCGAGACACCCAGGTTGAACAGGAAGTTTGGTCGTTGTATGTTCAATATGACGCACACTCACCATGATAGCAGGTGAGAAGTCATCAAAGAAGGCTGACAGGAGTCTGTCGGGGACATGCTTCGTCACCATATCAACCTGGGCAGCAGAGGTGAGCTGACCTGGTGTGGAGGACACCTGAGCCAGCTGTCTGACTGTCAGCTGTGGTAATGCTTCCATCTACACACACACACACACATATACACAAAAAAACACAAACAGTCAAAATAGAGTGTAAACCAAAATCATATGAACAAAAAAATATGATAACAGGACACGAAATGCCGAAAAGAGTACCGCTGAAAAGTCGGGGTAGAGCTTCTGTATGTCGTGGAAGGACACGAGAGCAGAGAAAGCTCCCAAGTTCTTCTGCAGCCAGATTCCACTGTTGTTACTGTGTAAGCTGCAGCTCGGGTCTGTAACACGTTGGCACACATGACAAACACAACTTTACCAAAATGTGCAATGTAAGATTTAAAAAAAACCTGCAAGAAACTGATATTTAATAAAGAGAAAACTTGTACTTAGATACTTCCACAAAACAAATGAAACAAAACCATTGTTTCTTTAACCACCAACATTTTTAAGATAACAAAGCAAGAACGTACCAGCTGTGTTGCTCCTGGTCAGGAAAACCTTCATGAAGTGTGTGTAGACAGTCATCTGCATGGGGACCGTCATGTGCGGCTTAAGATGGCTCAAAATCTGCACACTGGGGTTAAAAATGAGTTGAAGGGTCATCTGATTAATGCAGTGTGTGATGATATTTCAACATAACAAAAGTGAGATTCAGATCTGCTCTGAAGTCAAAGCAGTCTGGTTGAAGATGGATGCAGGAACTGCTTACATGTGTTGGTAGGTTCTGCAACTCAAACCTCTCGTGGTGAGACATGACAGGAAGTCAGGGGAAACAGCAGGCAGGAACGGGCGAAGCCTACGGATGAACCACAGCTGTATGAAGGCAGGATCATTGAGGAGGGCCATGTTGAAGGTGTCCAGTCTGATTTCTCGTATTGAGTCCAAAACCATCGACAGTGCAGGGTTTCTGGGGTCCAGTGTCTACAAAATAAAAATAAAAATAAAAATATCTGGTGTCTTGCTCTGATCAGGAGAAGAGAAAGTGAGGAGTATTTTTGATTCTTACCATGTTGGCTAGAAGATCAAGAGCTTCATCCAGCACATGAGAGGCTTTAGAGAGGAGAAGCTTCCAGACGGGTCTGGAGCCACTGGAGCTGAATGTGCGATTACACTTTAAAATCTCTGCCAGATCCTCGGCTTTTAAAGCTGACAGCTGTAATGAAAGAGAAGAATGACATCAAGTAAGTGTTAAAGGAATATCAGAAAATATAGTGAAGGTCACATATGGAGTGGTAGTTTTAAGATGGCAAGTTAATCCAAGATGTTTTTGTGTTTTACCTCGGCACAGGCGAATTCCTCAACACCAAAGTGACAGAGACGTCCGTTCATCTTCCCGCTGTCTAGGTGCTGCTGCAGCATTGTGCTGTAAATGTGATCACAAATGTTAATCTAATGGCAAAACAGGGTTTTGGTTAACTCAAAATTACAAGGGTTTAATTTTGCTTTACAAAACTCACCTGTTCACTCCAATGCAAATGTTGGTTTCTGTGAAAAACAGCAATACATGAATTAATTGTGATTAGTAAGATTAAAATGTTACATCATTTTATAAATGGATTAGTGTAGATAATAAGACTTACCATTAGTGATGGTGACATTGCACTTCGGGGAGAAAGAGATTAACATAGTTATGAGTCAGTTTTCATAAGACAATACTAATAATAACAGACTAAAAGACAAAAAAACATAGTTACCCCTCCAGTGTATATGATGCAACCTGTAATGAAAGCACAAATAAATGAAAATTACTTCATAAAATATTTTGAAAGACTCAACATTTCATTTCACCTCGACTTTAAGGGGCCTTGTGGCAAAAGGTTTTCTACACTAAAGTTTATTCTTATATAGTCTTTGTATGTTTGCATTAATTTTGAGGATGATGCCTCTCACCAGGTGGTATGTGCTTGGATAAGTCCATCTTGTTGTAGGTGATGGATGACGCTATATCAGGAGAAACCATAGTCATGGCCAAGTCCAATCTGGCAAACCTGTAACACAGCAACACGTGGTGTTAATATCACAGTGAAGTCATATATATATAATTATGTATGTATCCTCCATGAAACTGAATATATTTAGACAAGAACTCACAGTGTTTTGTATGCTGAACAGGAAAGATTTCCCTGTAAATGCAGAAAAGAACGATGATTACTTTCAAACAGCAGTTAATGATGGCGTAAATCATGAATGAAGACATGAAGAACATCTTTTTACCCTCTGAAGGAACATGACGAGGCTCGACAGGAACTCAGGAAGTTTCTTCTGCTGGGACGGCTGAGTCAGGGAATCAAAAAGCAGATTGATGATGTCTTCTTTCTCTGGAAGAGTATTTAGAGTCAACACCAGCAGCTCTGCACTCTGCTTTGGAGACAGCAACTGAAGGACCTCCAGCTAAAAAGAAAGAAGAGAGGGAAAGAAAATGTGGCTGTTATTTGGGAATAATGTAAAAAAAAAAGAAAAAGGCATTGACCAATTTGTTAGATTCCTTGTTAATTGGGAAAGTTAAATCGTACAGGGTTGAATTGTGGGTTGAGAAGCAGAAGCTCTCTGAGGGGCAAAAACACTGAAAATGGACCCAGATTCTTCTTCAGCCACTCTGCGCTGCTGTTGGATCCCGACACACAGCCTGGACCTGGACCATGTTGAGGAGATGGAGAGAAATCAGTGAATGCTAACACCCCTTTAATTTTCTAATCATACAAATGTGATTTTTTTTTTAAAAAGAAAAGAAAAGAGTCATCATCATGAGTACCTGAGAGTGGATGAGACAAGAAACGCAGGACGAAGTTCTTGAAGACCACGTGCTGCTGATGTAAGGTCATGTTGTCAAACTGATGGCTGAATACCCGCAGTCTGAAAATGAAGTCAAAGCCATAATTAACAACGATAATTAATTAATAAATAAAGTCATAATTTCATATCCATCTAATAGTCTAAAGTAAGCATAAATCTGTAGATGATCACATACATTTGTTGGTAGGATTGACAGCTGATGTTCCTGCGGCTCAGACAGTGCAGGAATCTTCCAGACGCAGACGGCAGGAACCCTCTCAGGCGGCCGGAGAACCACTTTGCGACGACACTGCTGTTCCTCAGCTGCTCATCGGTCAGCAACGACACCCTGATCTCTCCAATCACATCCAAAATCTGTGACGCTGATGGAGGAGGCATGGACTGTAGGAGAGATCAACCCAATATAAGATTTGATTGAACAAACTATCTCAATTGGAGCTCTACATCAATCGATCCTTATGCTAAACACTGAATCTAAGGCAAAATCAAAGACCAATCAATCAATCAATAAGATTTGATTGAATAATATCAATTGGAGCTCTCCTCCTTCACTTACTTTACCTTTAAAACTGATTCACACTTTTTTACTTGAGGATAAATGAGGATATGATGTAGTTGTACGTGAAACTACTGACCATGTTCGCTAGGATGTCCAGAGCTGGATCCAAGACAGACGAAACCTTGGTGAGCAGCATCTTCCACAATATTGTGGAGTGGCTGCTGTTTCTGGGCAGATTACACTTCAAGAGAGACACCAGCTGATGGGCGCTGAAGTTGTCCAGCTGGATGCGAGACAGGTCACATGTTAGTGAGGATAATTAGAAGGGTGAGGTTTTAACAAATGGTTTAAACATTAATTAAAATGTATAAATGTAGTAAAAATTGGAAAAGTTTAGACAGTCACCTGTGCACAAGCATATTCCTCCAAGGTAAAGTGACAGGGAACGTTCATCGATGTGTTCAAGTGAGCGTGTAAATCAGAGCTGTGAATATAAGTTAAACACATGTTAGTGCCGCAACTTGAGCAACATGGACTATTGTGACTTCAGTTCATAATGAATAAGATACCTGTTGATTCCTCTGCAGATGTTAGTGCCTGTCAAATAGCACAGAATAAAAAAAGTTAAGTAATAATACATCTAAAAGCATTTATAATCATGTAATGAGTAAAAAAATAAGACAAGCATGAAAAGCTCTTACCATTGAACATGGTTACTGGGCACTGGAAATGAAAGGTTTAATAAATTTAATAAAAAATAATGAAACAGGGCTACAAAATACAGTTTAATACATTCAATGTGAATATATAAATAAGCTGAGATAAAGAAATCTCACCGTGACGTTTTCTGGCAGACACTCTGTTCAATGGAAACAATGGGGGGGGGGAGACAAAACATTCAGTCAACCACAGTGTGCACATGATAACAAAAAATAATCTTAAATTAAATTATCTTTGCACCTACGCCAAATGTTGACTTTTGTATACAAGAGGTAACTGCATAAATGTTGTGGGTATGTGTGAGTATGAAAGAAAAAGAGACGAACCTTCGGGCGCAACACTGATCAGGTTGTCTATGCCAGCCCAGATGACTGGTTCCATGTCAGCAGGCACAGATGATACGGCTCTGTACAGTCGCTCAAAACTGACAAACCAAATAAACAAAACTCCCATGAAACTAGAGATCTGACCATTTATACTGTACTACTTAAAAGTTACAAAATCTGCTGAATTTGGTATCAAATTAAATCTGATTATATTTGCTTTATGCAGTACTTTCTGAACATCTTCTGTCATTCATATCCTTGGAAGCCCAAAGAAATTAAATACTGAATTTTATTTAGGTTTGCTAAAAACATCTGAAAGTACTCACATTTGTCTGTAGACATGGCAGGGTGGAGTGACCTAAGAAATCAAATATTTTACAATTGGTCATCAAGGACAGATACAAAATTGATGAACATTATTAAGTCGTCATAGTAAAAGCAGTTACCTTTTCAGCAAGCTTTGCCAGGAAGTGCAGGACCTTCTCAAGCTTCCCATCTCCATGGGACTCCATCAGGAAGTCAAACACTTGGTTGATAACAACATGTGAAGGAGTCGGAAGAGGCAACAGCAGCAGCTCTGCTATCTGCTTCGGTGACAGTACGGGAAGAGCCTCCAGCTGGAGAGGAGAGAAAAGAGAAGAGATCATTTTAATTTGTATTGATAATATCAATATTTTAAGTCGAGACTTTGGTTAATTTAGTTTTAGATGAAGCATGCTTTGGTTTTTAGACTTACTGCAGAGAAGTTTCTGTTGAGCCTGTAGAAGTCTATGATGGGGACAAATGTCGAGAACAAACCAAAGTTCCTCTTCAGCCATTCTGCGCTATGATTGGTTGTTGAGAGACACTGAGGGTCTGAAACACATGTACAAAAAAAACGTATGAAGATTATAGTTTCCTTATGATAAAGAGAGAGCAAGTACCGTAGTTTTACAGTGATTGAAAAGTCACTAAGTACACCTCCTAAGACCTGAGCTCTTGTTTGATATGCATTTTTTATTTCTCTTTGCTATTTGGGCTTATTGGAACCTGATAAGTATAAAAACTAAGCATCATCTTTTGACATGATGTACTCTTAGAGAAAAATTATGTCCACATATGTGGACACTGGGTCTGAATATCCATAAAAACACAGTGTAAACACACATCTGCGCATGCGTTGTGTATTGATATCAGCTAATCCAAGCAATATTTTAATGAAGAGCATCAATATCTCGGGAACCCATTGGTCAATTTGGACCAATCACACCTCTAATGAAAGTCCACACCCTCTAGATTCTAGAAAGTAGTGCAGTTGGCTAAATATGTCACAATAGCACAGTTCAACCACTAGATGGAGACAAACACCGTATGTGTGTTCGCATTGAGGACGACGAGGCAGGCTATGCAATTCATCCCCTATGCCATGTAAATAAATGGAAAATGGCTTGAATCGACTCAAAATGACCCAGAGACATTGGAGTAGCTGCTACTAGGAATATTATGCGACTAGACACAACTTTTAACCATAAAAGCAGCGAAGGTATGACTGTAGTTATACATTTACAATGGGAAGTTTGTTTGGATTTTTCTTTGACGGTTTATTCCGCGAGTTTTGGTCGGACAGTAATGGGAGTTACATTGTTAGAATCAGTGAATTCTCAGCTTTTATTTGACGGATCTGTAGCCGGTGTTTTGTTGAACTGTAAATGGATGCGCTGGCTCGACAGCTGAGCTTCTTCTGAACAAAATGGTGTGATATGACTATATTGGTGCTTGTTTAACTGCTCTGAGACGTTTGTCATTTATAGGGGGTGCTGTTGCCCTCACGGGCGGGGGCTGTCGGGCTTAAGAGGTTTTTTCAACGAAACTACGTCCCTCTGTACAGTGTACACATAATGTTTAGCGGCATACTAAATCGTTACTGTTACTAATTTTTGTCAAATTTTCATGTCATGGCAAACTTACAATGCTTTTATACATATCTAAATCAGAATAAGCAATGAAATATGATTGGGCTTTTTACCTTGTCGATGTTTGTGTTTGGAGTGGCCACCTGAACCTTCCCTTGTGCTCGCAGCTATTTTGAATTTTTCCCGTAGTGTGTTGTACTCTTCTGACACCACTAGATGGTAGTGTAAGTGTCCACATACGTGACCATAAGGCCCCAGTTAAGCAGAATTAACGACTGTGGTAATATGACCCAAAATGTGATGTCCGTGCATGTGTACGCCAGGTCTTAAGAGGTTAAGAACAATTTTGAGGTACTTATACTTCACTATGTACTTTCTACTCCACCACATTTATTTAACAGCTTTAGTTACTTTTCGGATGAAGATTTGACACAATAGATAATATACCAAGCATTCAAAATACAACACATTGTTAAAGATGAAACCAGTGGTTTCAAACCTTTTTGTCTTTGGACGTCTTACAAAAAGCAGTGTGTAGTCAGGGTCACATGTCAAATGTCTATGAGTTGTTAACAGCTCCACCAAATAGTAAATTTCTCACATGGTTGCATTTCAATAAATGTTCAAATGATCATCAAAGATTAGAAAAAAACTCCCGAAACTGCAAAAGGTATGTATATCCGAAACTAGTTTTTTTCTTCTTTCCTCCCCAAATTAATCATCTCATGACCCTTCACATTTATCTGGTGACCCTTTGAAGGGGCATGACCCTTAGGTTGAGAACCACTGGACTAAACTAGCTAACTGTATATAAGCAATGTGGATAATCATATATATATATAATTCAAGAGTGTTTCTGATTTGGTTTATTTTGTACATCTTCAATCTTATGCAAATATGTCTTGAATGCATCAGAAGCACAGATGAGGCTGAGGTGTAGTGAACATGTGTTTTGCCAATTTTTTTTTTGGGAAGAACCTAAAAATAGTTATTTCTACATTTTTTTCATCCATCCTGCAGTTTTGTTTTCTGGCGTGTGCTAGTGAGACTAAATACTTGTACTTAGATACTTCCGCAAAACAAATGAAACAAAACCATTGTTTCTTCAACCACCAACATCTTTAAGCTAACAAAGCAAGAACGTACCAGCTGTGTCGTTCCTGGTCAGGAAAACCTTCATGAAGTGTGTGTAGACAGTCATCTGCATGGGGACCGTCATGTGCGGCTTAAGATGGCTCAAAATCTGCACACTGGGGTTAAAAATGAGTTGAAGGGTCATCTGATTAATGCAGTGTGTGATGATATTTCAACATAACAAAAGTGAGATTCAGATCTGCTCTGAAGTCAAAGCAGTCTGGTTGAAGATGGATGCAGGAACTGCTTACATGTGTTGGTAGGTTCTGCAGCTCAAATCTCTCGTGGTGAGACATGACAGGAAGTCAGGGGAAACAGCAGGCAGGAACGGGCGAAGCCTGTGGATGAACCACAGCTGTATGAAGGCAGGATCGTTGAAGTGAGCCATGTTGAAGGTGTCCAGTCTGATTTCTCGTATTGAGTCCAAAACCATAGACAGTGCAGGGTTTCTGGGGTCCAGTGTCTACAAAATAAAAATAAAAATATCTGGTGTCTTGCTCTGATCAGGAGAAGAGAAAGTGAGGAGTATTTTTGATTCTTACCATGTTGGCTAGAAGATCAAGAGCTTCATCCAGCACATGAGAGGCTTTAGAGAGGAGAAGCTTCCAGACGGGTCTGGAGCCACTGGAGCTGAAGGTGCGATTACACTTTAAAATCTCTGCCAGATCCTCGGCTTTTAAAGCTGACAGCTGTAAAGAAAGAGAAGAATGACATCAAGTAAGTGATAAAGGAATATCAGAAAATATAGTGAAGGTCACATATAGAGTGGTAGTTTCAAGATGGCAAGTTAATCCAAGATGTTTTCGTGTTTTACCTCGGCACAGGCGAATTCCTCAACACCAAAGTGACAGAAACGTCCATTCATCTTCCCGCTGTCAAGGTGCTGCTGCAGCATTGTGCTGTAAATGTGATCACAAATGTTAATCTAATGGCAAAACAGGGTTTTGGTTAACTCAAAATTACAAAGGTTTAATTTTGCTTTACAAATCTCTCACCTGTTCACTCCAATGCAAATGTTGGTTACTGTGAATAACAGCAATAAATTAATTAATTGTGATTAGTAAGATTAAAATGTTACATCATTTTATAAATGGATTAGTGTAGATAATAAGAAGACTTACCATTAATCATGGTGACTTTGCACTTCGGGGAGAAAGAGATTAACATAGTTATGAGTCAGTTTTCATAAGACATTACTAATAATAACAGACTAAAAGACAAAAAAACATAGTTACCTCTCCATTGTATATGATGCAACCTGTAATGAAAGCACAAATAAATGAAAATTACTTCATAAAATATTTTTAAAGACTCAAACTTTCATTTCACCTTGACTTTAAGGGGCCTTGTGGCAAAAGGTTTTCTACACTAAAGCGTATTCTTATATACTCTTTTTATGTTTGCATTTATTTTGAGGATGATGCCTCTCACCAGGCGGTATGTGCTTGGATAAGTCAATTTTGTTGTAGGTGATGGATGACGCTATATCAGGAGAAACTGTAGTCAGGGCCAAGTCCAATCTGGCAAACCTGTAACACAGCAACACGTGGTGTTAATATCACAGTGAAGTCATATATATAAAATTATGTATGTATCCTCCATGAAACTGAATATATTTAGACAATAACTCACAGTGTTTTGTATGCTGAACAGGAAAGATTTCCCTGTAAATGCAGAAAAGAACAATGATTACTTTCAAACAGCAGTTAACGATGGCGTAAATCATGAATGAAGACATGAAGAACATCTTTTTACCCTCTGAAGGAACATGACGAGGCTCGACAGGAACTCAGGAAGTTTCTTCTCCTGAGATGGCTGAGTCAGGGAATCAAACAGCAGATTGATGATGTCTTCTTTCTCTGGAAGAGTATTTAGAGTCAACACCAGCAGCTCTGCACTCTGCTTTGGAGACAGCAACTGAAGGACCTCCAGCTAAAAAGAAAGAAGAGAGGGAAAGAAAATGTGGCTGTTATTTGGGAATAATGTAAAAAAAATAAAAAGGCATTGACCAATTTGTTAGATTCCTTGTTAATTGGGAAAGTTAAATCTTACAGGGTTGAATTGTGGGTTGAGAAGCAGAAGCTCTCTGAGGGGCAAAAACACTGAAAATGGACCCAGATTCTTCTTCAGCCACTCTGCGCTGCTGTTGGATCCCGACACACAGCCTGGACCTGGACCATGTTGAGGAGATGGAGAGAAATCAGTGAATGCTAACACCCCTTTAATTTTCTAATCATACAAATGTGAATTGAAAAAAAAAGAAAAAAAAAAGAGTCATCATCATGAGTACCTGAGAGTGGATGAGACAAGAAACGCAGGACGAAGCTCTTTAAGACCACGTGCTGCTGATGTAAGGTCATGTTGTCAAACTGATGGCTGAATACCCGCAGTCTGAAAATGAAGTCAAAGCCATAATTAATGACAATAATTAATTAATAAATAAAGTTATAATTTCATATCTCTAAGGTTTATCTAATAGTCTAAAGTAAGCGTCTCCATTCGAGGCTGTAAACTAACTTCTTTGGAGTTGATGAAAAATGTGAGATACAACTTTGCTCTTCTTAGATCCCTACAGAGAAGCTGGGAGCTGTGGTTACAATAATTTTATTTTAAGTCATTTTGAAGTTATTTATATGTAAGTTAATTATGTTGTTAGAAGTCTCCTGAAACAACAAAAGTTTGTTGTTTTTAGACACAGGAAACACAATAAAATGAATTTGTGCAAGCACCCCTGTTGTCGACTCCATACTGAAAGTTGATGTCGGTCATATCGGAGTTACTTTAAGAGGTTATGAGATCATGGGTCTTTTATGCTGATTAAACACAAAATTAATGGATATGGTGTTATGTTGTCTGTGCAGTGTTTTTAACCATCACTTGACCAACTCTCTAATCAAACAATCGTCTTGAGTTGTTTGATGATGTGAACGCTCACAAGTCGTAAACTGATTTAGATTTAAGATTTCAACTCAGTTTTACTTTAATTTGCTAAACATCTGCCAACCTAAGATAAACCTGTCTGCCTTAGCTGTTATCTGCATTTGTATTAAGTTTACTTTGAAGATTTAATGCTAACACTAGCCTGAAAAATGCTACAATTAATGTCTTAGCTCCTTTATTGTCATGAGACATGATTGCTAACACTGTGCTGAGTCTGCAGTACTTTAATAACAGTACAGCAAACATCAAAATGACTCAGCTTGCTCTTTGTTTTACTTTTTGTAGTCACTGATGCTAGACGTGTATAGTATGGTAGCCTGTAGCAGTAAATCTCACATCACTACTGGTGGACTGTTAACATTTAGCATCATGTAAGCCTGTAAACTTGGATAAAGTTTGCATGTTGTATTAGGATTACATTTAAATTACATAAAACCTATGAAAGTGTTGTTTAGGAGAAATTTTCACCTGCTGGTGGCACTAAATTGAAAAGTCAGGTCATGAGGATGCACCCACTTGGAGGCATCAATGTTTGTATCAAGTAAAAATGGCAATCCATTCAATATTCAAATGAAGGTACCCAAATGTTGGACCAAAAGAACGATTGATTGTCCAACAGACCACCATCAAAACAGTAAATGTGAACCTGTGTCATTGAAACTGAACTTTTAAAATATCAGATAGACATACAGACATTAAAACATGAGATACATGCATGATGTTATAAAAGTAGAGCTGTAAATCTGTTGATGATCACATACATTTGCTGGTAGGACTGACAGCTGATGTTCCTGCGGCTCAGACAGTGCAGGAACCTTCCAGACGCAGACGGCAGGAACCCTCTCAGACGGCCGGAGAACCACTTTGCGACGACACTGCTGTTCCTCAGCTGCTCATCGGTCAGCATCAACACCCTGATCTCTCCAATCACATCCAAAATCTGTGACGCTGATGGAGGAGGCATGGTCTGTAGGAGAGATCAACCCAATATCATCACAACTGAGGATGTAAGAAAAACTTTTCAACATACAAACCCAAAGAAAGCTGCAGGGCCTGATGAATGCAGCTCTTTTCTTCTTAAAGAAACTGGCAACGGTGTGGCAACCAATCTTTCAGGCATCCACTGACACACATACTGTTCCTTCACTACGGAAAACCTCCTATATTAGTCCAATACCAAAGACCCCATGTCTAAAACAAAACAAGGACTTTAGGCCAACAGCTTTGACCTCAGTGATCATGAAATCACTTGAAATAATTTTGCTCTTGTACCTGGTCAGTACTGTGAAAGACCAATTTGACCTGCAATTTGCCTATAATCAGGGCAGTGGAACAAAGGATGCTGTCGCCACACTGGTCCATCTAATATCTAAAGACTTGGACAAACCCAAGATATACGCTAGAGCCCTATTTTTAGACTTATCATCAGTGTTCAACACAATACAAACAAATCTTTCAGTGTCCAAGATGATCTTGCAGAAACTGAATCCCTTTCTAATCCACTGGTATGCCTCCTTCTCACTAACAGAACCCACATTGTTAAAGTTAATAAAACCCTCTCATCTGCCATCATAACTAATGGAGGAAGACTGTGTGAATTCAGCAGTGCTTTTTACCTTGTATACCGATGACTGTCATATAGAAACACCTAATCAGTACATTATAAAGTACTCTGATGATACAGTCCTTCTGTCTCTTTTAAATCAATCAAGCACTACCGAGGTACACGCAGGGGGTGAACAAAGTGGTAGAGCGAGATCAACAAACAGAAAACAGAGGAAATTGTGTTTGAATCACCACCCAACTCCCACAGAACTCCTTGTCTAATTCACACTGACAAGATCAGGCAGGTGTCTTCCCGCAAGGAGTATGGATAGATAACCTGTTAAGATCATATAGATTATGTCTGCAAAAGAACAAAGCAGAGGATATACTTTCTTCGCCGCCTCAGATCTTTCGGGGTGAGCAGACAAATTCTTCTCCTTTTCTTCACCTCAGTCAGAATGAGCATCTTACAATACTGCAACATTGTATGGTTCACGAGTTTGCCTACAACCTTTTTAGAGCCAAATTGTTACAGCAATTAAACATCTGCCCAAAAATTGTGGGCCAACCCCAATATCATCTCTAATAATCATAACCATGTTTTAAACAAAGAATTTCAACTGTTACCATCAAACTATACTGTAGATTCAGAGTACCCTCATTCAATAAGATCAGGCTTAAGCATTCCTTTGTACATCAATCGATCCTTATGCTAAACACTGAATCTAAGTCAAAATCAAGGACCAGGTGAAGCGACACTCAATCAATCAATCAATAAGATTTGATTGAATAATATCAATTGGAGCTCTCGTCCTTCATTTACGTTACTTTCAAAACGGATTCACACTTTTTTACTTGAGGATAAATGAGGATATGATGTAGTTGTACGTGAAACTACTGACCATGTTCGCCAGGATGTCCAGAGCTGGATCCAAGACAGACGAAACCTTGGTGAGCAGCATCTTCCACAATATTGTGGAGTGGCTGCTGTTTCCGGGCAGATTACACTTCAGGAGAGACACCAGCTGATGGGCGCTGAAGTTGTCCAGCTGGATATGAGACAGGTCACATGTTAGTTACTCAAACAGACGTCAGGTTGTATAGAAGCTATTTCCAGAATAAATCCTAAACAGTCACCTGTGCACAAGCATATTCCTCCAAGGTAAAGTGACAGGGAACGTTCATCGATGTGTTCAAGTGAGCGTGTAAATCAGAGCTGTGAATATAAGTTAAACACATGTTAGTGCCGCAACTTGAACAACATGGACTATTGTGACTTCAGTTCATAATGAATGAAATACCTGTTGATTCCTCTGCAGATGTTAGTGCCTGTCAAATAGCACAGAATAAAAAAAAGTTAAGTAATAATACATCTAAAAGCATTTATAATCATGTAATGAGTAAAAAAATAAGACAAGCATGAAAAGCTCTTACCATTGAACGTGGTTACTGGGCACTGGAAATGAAAGGTTTAAAAATGTAATAAAAAATAATGAAACAGGGCTACAAAATACAGTTTAATACATTCAATGTGAATATATAAATAAGCTGAGATAAAGAAATCTCACCGTGACGTTTTCTGGCAGACACTCTGTTCAATGGAAACAATAGAGGGGAAAAAGACAAAACATTCAGTCAACCACAGTGTGCACATGATAACAAAAAATAATCTTAAATTAAATTATCTTTGCACCTACGCCAAATGTTGACTTTTGTATACAAGAGGTAACTGCATAAATGTTGTGGGTATGTGTGAGTATGAAAGAAAAAGAGACGAACCTTCGGGCGCAACACTGATCAGGTTGTCTATGCCAGCCCAGATGACTGGTTCCATGTCAGCAGGCACAGATGATACGGCTCTGTACAGTCGCTCAAAACTGACAAAACAAATAAACAAAACTCCCATGAAACTAGAGATCTGACCATTTATACTGTACTACTTAAAAGTTACAAAATCTGCTGAATTTGGTATCAAATATCCTAAAGAAAACTGAAACTGTCTTGCTTCTAACAAACAAATAGATTAACAAATAGAAATAAGGACAGGGTTGTTACATTAATTAATTCATTTCTGTCATTCATATCCTTGGAAGCCCAAAGAAATTAAATATTGCATTTTATTTAGGTTTGCATCAATGTGAAAACATCCCTGTCTATTTATTTTATACATAAAGTTTCTCAAATAATGTTCCTGAAAATTAACCCTATTGGACTGTATTTTAGCATTTTCTGAAAGTATTGCAATGCAATGCAGTAATTAGTGAGTTTATTACTTGTGATTGTGTTTGACAATTCAAAATATCACAAAATTTGGCGAACAGTAACATCTGAAAGTACTCACATTTGTCTGTAGACATGGCAGGGTGGAGTGACCTAAGAAATCAAATATTTTACAATTGGTCATCAAGGACAGATACAAAATTGATGAACATTATTAAGTCGTCATAGTAAAAGCAGTAACCTCTTCAGCAAGCTTTGCCAGGAAGTGCAGGACCTCCTCAAGCTTCCCATCTCCATGGGACTCCATCAGGAAGTCAAACACTTGGTTGATAACAACATGTGAAGGAGTCGGAAGAGGCAACAGCAGCAGCTCTGCCATCTGCTTCGGTGTCAGTACGGGAAGAGCCTCCAGCTGGAGAGGAGAGAAAAGAGAAGAGATTATTTTAATTTGTATTAATGATATCAATATTTGAATTGAAGACATAGGTTAATTTAGTTTTAGATGAAGCATGTTTTGTTTTTTCTGACTTACTGCAGAGAAGTTTCTGTTGAGCATGTAGAAGTCTGTGATGGGGGCAAATGTTGAGAAGAAACCAAAGTTCCTCTTCAGCCATTCTGCGCTATGATTGGTTGTTGAGAGACACTGAGGGTCTGAAACACATGTACATAAAATTTTAAAAATTTGAAAAAGTCCAAAAACTGCAAAAGATATGTGTATCAGAAACTAGGTTGGGAACCACTGGACTAAACCAGCTAACTGTATATAAAGTAGTATAAACTAGCTCCACCTCCAGCAGCTACAACAGTAACATGCTGCTCTAACACTGATGCTTCAGTATTAATAATCTAATGATGTCACATACAATTACTACTGTATTACTGCCAATACTCATGTACTTTTACTTAAGTAGGATTATTCATGCAGTACTTTTTCTTGTAATTCCTCAAGTAAAGATTCTGAATACTTCTTCTACCACTGGTTGCAAAATAATTTCAAATTTGTGATTATCTTTTTACCTCCATACATTTGCTACTGTCACTTTACTCACCTGATGTGTTGTGATGCAGCAGAAAGGGAAAGATGAAGTGGTTGTACATGTTATGACTGTGCTTCGGGTCAGCATGCATGAATCTCATGTGTTCACTAAGTGCTCTAACACTGCACATGTACAAGAACAAAAAAAGAAAAAGAAAATTATTGTAACTGCACCATAATGTTTGTATGTAAAATAAAAAAACAACCTGAAAACAGTGAACTTACATGGTTTGGTAGACGGGGCATGAGAAGTTCTTGGTGCTGAGGCAGGAGAGGAGCTCAATGGGCACATCAGGCAGGAGGGGCATCAGCTTCACCTTGAACCAGAGCTTGATGAAGTCTGGGTCGTCCAGGTGGCTCTGGGTCAGAGACGGAGAGTCTGGCTTTCCAAAGATCTCCTGAAACTCGGCCGCCACCTCCTTGAAGTTCTGCAGACGGGGGAAAAAATGGAGATGCACTCATTGTAAAAAGCGTATTAAAATTAGTCCTAGCAATAGAAATTATTAGATAGATAGATAGATAGATAGATAGATAGATAGATAGATAGATAGATAGATAGATAGATAGATAGATAGATAGACAGATAGATAGATAGATAGATAGATAGATAGATAGATAGATAGATAGATAGATGCGTTTATTAAGTGGTCAATACTCACCGCCGTGGACAGCTCTTTGATCAGCGAGTTCAGGTGCATCATCAGCTCTTCAATTAGTATCATGGCCGTTGTGTCGGACAATGTCAGGTTGGTACGAGCAGCACAGTGCAAAATATGGGCCACATTTTCCACTGTATCAGTCAACTGGTAACATGAAAAAAGAAAGATAGGTGAAGGGGTTGAAAGAGGCGCGAGAAGATAAGAGGAGATGGATATTCATGTAAGTTTAAATGGACTTCAAACATTCAAACTTGATTGGTATATATAGAAATTAAAAATTTTAAAAATACCCCGCAAGGTGCCTTGTCAAGGGTGATGCTACAGACGTCCTCGATTTCTGTTTCATTTTCATTTTTCATACCATGATCCAAATAGCTGCAGATAAATGAGACACAAACATACACAACAGACGTTATAACACAGAAACACACCGGCCGACCTGTGGATGATTTCTTAAAGCTACAATTTTGTTTTTTGTCACTAGGGGGCAGAAGTCCTCCACAACAAACCCACTTTTGCATATTTTTGCTTTATTTATCTTACAGCTGACATAGTAGCTGTTGCCTAATACCAGGCTGTGAAGCCAATTTGACATAATGGCCAAACTCTTAGACTGTGAGGAGACATCTTTAAATCAGCAAATACATTTTTTGGAATGTCACAACCCCCGCAAAATGACGAATTTCATCAGAATTTTTGATCCATCCAGTGAGATAACATTGTGAAAGTCTAAAAAAAGAAGTCACACCCGTAGGTCTAGAAGAGCCACATAACTGATTTTTTAAAATCCCCATTCAAGTTAGTCAGAGGGTTAAACCCTCTCGTTAGTCGGTGAAGGTTAGCGATCCCGGCTGGTGGAAGTCTCCAGTCAACATGCTTCATAGGTATTTGAACTTGTATTTTGACTTAATCTAATTTTCAACACTTAATAAACAAAACACAGTGAAAAAATGTATTTAGTGATGAAGAATGCAAATAAAAAGGAGTTAGTCTGACATACAAAACTTCGTGGAAGGCGAGTGTGATGTTTCTATGCATCAGGGCCTGGTCGTCTGGCAAGAACCTGCGTAACACCGGCATCACAACGTGCTGATACCAGTCCTCCACATTCGTCACATCAAACTCTAACATTTCTGGAACTACAGATGTGTTGTGCGGCTGGTACAAGTCTGCCAGCTCAGACAGAGTCCAGTTGAGCAGAAACTGGGTCAGGGTGGCGCTTCTTATTTCTGACATGTTCCTCTGGAAACACAGAAGAGAGAGTCATTTTACATGGCTCAAATACATAGCTATATACGATATATAATATGCATAATAGTTTTTAATCTATGTGTGTGTTGGTGTGTGAGTGCTTGTACCTGATGTGTGAAAGACACAAAGTCATGAACGAAGCTTCCAACAGGTCTGAGAGCCATCATGAACCGACTTGCAACCTGAGAGTATGACAAAAGAGAAGAGATAATAAAATGTTTCGATCTGCGGTATTTGGTGCGACGCTGGAAAAGTACAGCAGGTTTATCAAAACTTTCTTACTGTAAACTTGCGGCTCAGAAAACCAAAACAATGAGCCAAAAGATGCTTAAAGACTCAACTGCTCAGTCAGGTGAAAATGTGAGTTCATCCCCTTTCAAATAACTTTAAATAACTTGAATATTGTCATTTGACCTATTGTTTATGATTTTAAAAAGTATTGATTATAGTTACATTAAAAAACCAAACACATTTTATCATTATATCAGAGCAGTTCACTGAAGTTGTACTATAGTATCTTGAAATTCTCAAAATGATAATATTATGGCTGCACCGTTAGCTGTTTTATACTAAAAGTAATTTCGAGATGGTCTAAAATGTACTTTATAGACGTTGACCAAAAATACAACCTGACTATACTGTTTTACTGAAGATGTTTTTTTTTGGGAAATGCTTTTCAGGTTTGAAGAAAACTACATCAATTTGCACACATGGATCCATTGGTAGATAGTTGATGTTCATACCAGAGCTCTTTAAATTATATATCAGGATGTCTGTGTTATAGTTCACTTGTCAGTTGCACATTCACCTTTACTGAGATAAACAAATAATTTCAAATAAATGGTGAAAACAATATATCTAACACTTGATAAGTAATGTTAAGAAACATCTACAGATTCTTGCTACAGTACCTCTGTGAGGCTGTCGTGTGGGGGCTCATATGAGAGGCTGGCCGGATAGAAAGTTGGGTTCGTCCAGTTGTGGCCCCCTCCAGGGCTCATGGTGGGTGGAGGTCTAGTATCTCCTGTCAACAAACTGTGGAAGACCAGGGTTAAGGTGCCGTTGTCTAAACTTGCAACTTCGGGCCTCAACAGCAGCTCAGCCTTCTGTGCTGGGGAGAGCAGTTGAAGAACTTCCATCTGTGGTGGAGAGAAAAGTATCGAAGGAGAAAGAGAACAAGATAGAGGAAGGGGAAGAGAGAGGTTAGATTCGCTGATTGGTACCTCAAAACTGTAAACCATCATCTAAACCTTAAAGCAAAGTCAAACTCACTCCACTGAAGACCATGTTGAGTTTTGAGAAGTCCTCCATTCGGGCCATGGCTCTGAAAGCACCAAAATTCTTGATCAGCCAATCTTCGCTGCTCTCATCCGGCTTCACACAACCTGTACAGAAACATGCACACTGATTCAACACATATACAATATACATGTACACAAATTAAAGCAGATAATAAATCCTACATATATGTTAAAAAAAGCCTCCTAACATCCTAATTGTTAAATGTTAAAATGTTTCAAGTGTGTCTTAAAACAGCCTCAGCCGTCCAAATGTGTCAAATAAAGCAGTTGTATTTCAACATTACAGTCATTTTAGTGTCAAAGTCCCTCTTTTTGTTTCTTTTCTTCTAGGGAAGCACTATCCATTGTCTTCCTCAAAATGATGACTTTTCATTCCACGTCACTTACATTGTAAGTGCATCATGAAGGGATCTTGATTATGAAGGGATTACAGGAAGAAAAACCTGTTTTTAATGTTCATACAGGCACCTGACTGTCGTTTAACGAGGCAGAGGTCATCAGTCTGTGTATATAAAATCATGATTTTATAAATTCTATTTATTCTATGTTTTAACTATGTTTTGTTATTTTATGTCACTATATTTTATTTACTACTCTATTTTGTGTCAGCAGGTTTTATACTTGTATTTTCGCTTTATTTGATCTCAATTCTATTAATGTTATCAAGTGCATTATATTTTCCATCGTATGTTAGATTAATACTTGTTACTCCCTTTTATGTCCTTTGTGAAGCACTTGGTGGATGTCATTTCTCTGCTGTAAAGCACTTGGAGATAGATTTCTTATATGAAAGGTACAATATTATATTTTTAATATTACTTGAAAAATTGTGAACCTTTCCTTTAAATGCAATGTGCAGCTAAAACTACATTTTTGATGACATGCACAAATCAACCAATGATTCTGCAAAGTTTGATCACATTTTGCCTACTTATGGCTCTATGGCAACATTATAAATTTAAATGATCATCATTAAGTGGTTGTGCATCTGACTCAGAGGAAATTATGCATAACATTTCTGGGCAGAGTTTAGCAGTTTTTCACATATTACTGTCTAAATGTTTGTAGTTTGATTCAGAATTGGATAAAGATAGATAAAACAAATGTTAAATTCTCAACATGAGCAGCTTTAGTGGAGGTGTGAACTCGGTAATTTGTAGTTAATTAGAAGTTATAATTATTATTAACATAAAGTCTTTACCAGCTACTCTGTCTCCAGACAGGAAGGGATACATGAAGAATGTGTAGATCCACTTTTGTCTGACTGGATTCATCTCAGAGAAATGGTGGCTTAACTCCCTCACCCTGCAAGAGGAGGAAGAGGAGGAAGAGGAGGATGAGAACACTGTTAACATGAAGGCCATCGTGACAGAGACACACAGGAGGGCAGAGACAGGCTTACACGGTCTGGTAGGTGGAGCAGCTGAAGTTTTTGGTGCTCAGGCAGGACAGGAAGTGTCTGGTGACGGATCTCAGCAGTGGTTTCATCTTGACCTCCAGCCACATCTGGACCAGGGCTTCGTTCTGGAGGGGGTCTGCTCCGGGCTTGAGATCCAGTGCCCCCTGCAGACTGAGAATTGGCACTCCTGTCATGCTGGATTTCTGTGGTAGAGGAGGAGGAGGAGGAGGAGGAGAGGTGTCAGTGGAAATATACTGCAATGTGTATGATTGTTTCACTCCAAAGCTAATGAAGCTGGATTTTATTCCCCTGTATTGTAAGTGTAAGTGAAGTGGTCCTTTTAATGATCAGTATGAACAGAAGGAATGATTACAACATGGAAAACATGTGTCAATGTTAGTTTAGGCACACAGTTATTAATTTATGACTTGGCTTTAAAAACTGTGAAGTCATCTTTCAACATCCAGCCCAAAAATAGCAGAAGACTTTAAGGCGTTGTATTGTATTGTATTGTATTGTTGATCCACATCACTCGGAGAACTCTTCAAGTCTCTCCATGACACACACAAAAAAAACAAAACCAACTAGTCAGGTTGAAAATGGTGGCAGCATTCCTTCCACTGTTAGTGTACTGAAGGAGATTCCTTTGCTGTGGTTAAGTCTTATGGCGTACCATGAAGGTGTACAGGTCCATCGCCCCCTCAAGCATTCCTTTCAGCCGCCGCATGTGGTCTTTCCCTGTGTCATTTGGAGATAATCCCACACATTGGAGGAAGTAATGAGGTGGATCTCGCACCTTGGATTGAATGACAAGAATGACAAGAATAAGGAAGAATAAGGACACAATTAGATAAATAGAAAACCAAATTATGGAGGCAAAGAAATGTTGGATTTCCTATCTACTGCATCTCAGTTAATAATGTGATTAGTACATCATGTTCAGGGACATGTGTGATGTACTGACAGGACATTTCCCAGGTAGCCAGAGCAGATTGACAGATTGTGGTGGTGTGTTGGTGTTGGCTCGACACCAGAGGAATGAGGTTTATTGGGTTTTTATTGTTTTTTTTTAAACTGACAGCACAACATTTACAACAAGGGAACGGAGAAAACAAGATAAAAACAATCCGATTCAGATATACAGTATAAAAACAAAACTGGTGCTGAAGGTTTTTTTTTCTTATATAGACAGAGCACAAAATAGCACCAGCCAAATGTTGATAAAATATGCAAGTGGCTGTTAGATTTGTTTCACTCACCAGCCAAAAGCACATTGGAAATCTATTGAGCAGATGGTAAAGTTTGAACGCTCACTAACAATGCATATAGACATAGTTTTTATACCATTACAGTTCTGACTAAATTTCAGGGTGTCTAAATATAGACTAAAAATATTTTCTAAAGAAATACAACCCACTAATAAGCTGTAAAAACCTGATTACACACACACACTCTCACACAGATTTTGTTAACAAACTCAAATCGGATTACAAGAGGAGTTACAAGGGAACTGTATTATTGCTCTTTGGAGAAGTGCCTTTTATCAATCAGTCTAACATTAGTGGAACTCTATATGAATACATATCAGAAAAAAAGTAAAATTAATTTACTTCTCATTTAAAACAGTAGGTGATTGATGGTCAGATCTGTCAGTACTACAATATACTTCCTCTCTGCTGCTGTTATGTGAGTGTCTGCGTGTGAACTATGTATGTGAACTTGTTTCTCCAGCTGCTGTAGAGTCTCATGTAGTTTGTGTATCTTGTGTAGTTATCTCAGTGAGATTCATGTGTTGTTTCACGTTACGTCTACATACCTCTGTACTTCCTGGATGCTTTGTCCTGTTGCATACTTCATGTATAATATGCTCATTTGAGTAACGCTCGCTTCAGTGTTGGCACGTTATTTTAAGCTGTTTTAACATTGTTAACATTCTCTAATGTGACATGTAAATGATATCACGTGTTGCTGCTTACACCTTATTTCAATAATTGTGTTATATTTTTCTTTTTCTTTGCCTTTTTTGTCTATTTACTTTTAAATAGTTTATTATAACAGATGATTATAATACACTATGATCCAAAAAGTCAGAGAGTAACCAGCAATTATGAATAATTAAGATATTTGTCCTTATGATAAAATGCTGTATAATGTGTTGATAACTCTAATTATACATGGATTATAACACAATGTAAGTATGTTTATGATGCATTAGATTAAATTAGATTAGATGTCTTTATTTGTACCCGCAGGTAAATTTGGCCATAATTTGCATTATGGACATGGGTGTCATTCATGGTGCCCTACTAGTTTGCATGCTGGACCAGATCCATCAATAAGTACACTGATACCTCTGTTTTTGTCTTCTGTGTAAAAGGCCCATATAATATTTCAGTAAGTGTCTGCACAGCCTATTTTCCTCACAATGTGCACAATGTTGACACTAAATATGGTGACTGTAAGACACTTATATGTGTGTCACTGTTCTATCAAATACTACAAAACCTGCAAAATGATGCATTATGAAGGAAAACACTTGTGTAAAAACAGTCCTAACAACATGAACAGGTTTCACCATAGAGATCTTTCTTGCAGGCCGATCTATTGTTTTCTATTCCAGTAATGTTGTCCGAGCCTCCATTCGACCAGATATTTTGATAAACGAATGCATATTATCAGGCTGACTAAGATAATTGCCATGTGAACAACGTGCAAACTGTTCTTGAACTTGCTGGTATGTGATTTGGCCGGTTTGACGACAGTAGATCTGAGACAGTGAAGATACAAGCGGACCATGACTCTGAGGGCATGGTGGTGAGTCATTGGTTAAAATGCTGAATCACTCACAGGAAGAAGAACCATTGCCCCAAAATATTAATTAATCATTAATGTATAAATCATTAATAATTATCCTTGGTCTGACTATATTGATTTTGCATGCCCTCACCATGTTTATGTGAGTAAATGACACTAATGTCATTTATTTCTGCCAGTTTTGCCCCTGAACCGAAACTTTAAGGGAGCAAATTTTAAATTAATATATTGTGTAGTGAAAAACTTAAAAATCTCTGAGTTTCTCTGCAGACATGGAGCGAGCACAAGAGTCACAATGCTTGTTGTTAACAGCAGTCGTCTTATTGTTTGTTGATTCATCTTCAAATATAAGATAAAATCAGAGCATGACGTGTTTACCTGTAGCTTTGGGCGTGATTTGATTATAATCTTAAATCCAGATTTATGAACAAAATCGGGAAGAGAAAGAAAGAAGAACAGGAGCAAAACACTTTTCTTTTGATGTTTATCTGTTAATGTGACAATGCTTCAACAGGCTGCACTCACCTGGTCACAGGTTCCTTTCGTAACGCACGCTGCATTTCTGTGAATTTCCATCAGTGAAGCAGACAGGCAAATATTTAGAGACAAAAGATGATATTATATTTAGAACAGCGTGAAGTCTTTACAGAAAGAAAAGAACATTTTATTCTCTGCTGGCTTTGCAACAGAGATGATGTTACCATTGAAAGATTTTAAGTTCATGATTTTACCTGTGTTCTCTTGATGAACCTGTTGGGAAAAGACAGAGTTCATTGTTAAAGCTGACATGAGATTTTGGGGAACACACACTTATTACATTTTTACTAATTAAGACATTTTAAAGATTTCCACCCTTGGATACTGTTGTTTGAGTTATCCCAATAAATGATAATTATTTAGCTCTCTCTCATCTTGATCATCCACTTTAAAGTCTACTTCAGTTAGATATTTGAGCTCTAGCAATACTGATAGAGACAAGTGTAAAGTTTCATTGAATCATGATCTTTCTCCTTTAATTATCCTCTTGAATGTGCAGCACCAGTCAAAAGATCAGACACACCTTCCTATTCACTTGGGTGAGACAGTGTGTCGACACCTTTGACTGGTGATGCATATTGAATGTAAAAATGATAAATAGATTTTAAAAAAATGCTCTTTGATTCTGAGACAATAACACCAAAACCTAATGTGTGTCATCAGTCAAAGGCTTTTGGGCCTATTTACACTGGGTGACTGTATTTGATCAAAATAGGAAGGAAAATACTGATATGGGCCCAAAAAGTCAAGGTACACATATCAAATCTTTAAAGGATGGTGTTGGTAACAATCTAGCTTTTACTTATTGTCAATAAATCCTGTAAAAACTCTGAAAAAACAGCCATGAAATGATGATGATTAACAAATGTTATCAGTATATCCAAAGCTTCATATACTGTCTGTCTTATTACTCTTTGCCGTAGAGCTCTATTGTTGTCCAAAAACTATTAAATACACATTAAATACACACTGTAGCACTGGTGACATGTTCCTTCCCTGTTTATAAGTCATTCCCACATAAACCGTTCTGCTGCAGTAAATGTTCATTCATGCGTTAAATTTGTGTATACAGTAAATCTGCAGCTGAAAATAGTCCCAAACAAATGCGCTAGTTTCTGTTTGACTGATGCTGTTTGTTAAAACTACAGTGCTCAGCTGTAAAGAAACTAGACATTTGTGTTTTTAAAGATTTAGGTCTTCATTAGGAACAAAGTTGGGGCCACAGACACAGTAAAGAAGAAGAAGAAGAGACGGACTAACACCGACCTTGTTCATTTTTGTCTTCTCATGGGATTTCAGGAAATAAATATTTCATATAAATATTGAATAAAATAAGACTCATCATTTAAATAATAACGCTGCCAATACTGTGTACTGTTTATTGCAGTGACTACTCTTGTAGAGACTTAATAGGCTCATATATGTCCACACAAATCTATGCTGAAGTCCAGATTAACAATATTTATTGAATGAAAAACTAAAAAGATTGACAAGCGGTTGTTGAACTATAATTATTGAACAATACCTGATGCGATATTAAGCCCTACAAACATGTTCTTTGTCTAAACTCCCACCACCACCCCAATGAACAGGTATAATAAGATGAAACCACACCCATATGTGTCAATCAACACAACTGACGCAATGGGTGCAGCCCAAACAAATACCTAAACATTCATTTCTTATTGTCTACGATTCAAGTAAAAAGAGCAAAACCAACACTGTGTTCGTACGTTTCTTAGTATGTTACAACTTCTCTTCTTTCCTGTCTCCACCCAAAGTTCGTAAAGCTTTAAAAAAAAAATAGGCAACCAATATCCAATCTTTGGCGTATTAATACACATTCAGTGCTCTACTGAGTATTGGAGGCAGCAGTATTCATATACATGGGATAGGATTAAAATAAATGGCAGTATCTATGGTCATGATGGTGAATCAGTGTAATGGTATGCCTCATTTATGTGCTTTCAATAGTTTGTGGACAACAATAGAAGTCCGTGATACCAAGAAATCAGATATATCAGGCTTTGGCTGCACAGACAATACAAGTTAGTAGGATTAACTCATTGTCTTTTCATGGGGTTTATAAAAAAATAAGAGAGAGAGAAAGAGAGGTAGAGAGAGAGAAAGTAAGGGTAAGATCTTAATATCATAATCCTCTCTTACCGAAGCAGATCCCCAGGTAAACCAACAGGAATATGTAGCTCGACCTCATGATGTGGCAAGTCTCATGGGGTGAAAGGGCTTTGTGTCGAAAATCACTGGAGAGGAAACCAGAGAAAGCACAGTGAGTCACTACACCCACAAGTCCTTCAAGATGAGCAGATCTGGGATCGTAATCTGAATCAAGCAGGTTTAGTCTCATCAAAGGTTGATTAGAGCATGTAAAAAAAATCTGAATCACATCATTTTTATCCTCTTAGTTTTGAGGTCAAGTTCAATACAATGCAACATGTTAAAAAAAAGAGGAACATCACCACCAATTATCTCATCAGAACATTATGAACAGCATGAAAGAATTGTGGTTATATAATCGTTATCACAATGTCCGACAACTTCCTCCACCTCTGAAATCATGTCTAGATTTTCTTTTAAAAAGGTTACTAAAATAAAAGTTGATTAATCTCGATAGATGGTATTTTGGTATTTATTGATTTTGGAACATTTGAATTGAAAATTGTTTCTGTTTGTAAAAAGTTACTTTTTTAAAATTGTTTTATATTATTTTCACTTTTTCTGATCTTTATATTTGGCTTGTTTTACCTTTTTATTTGACTGACTCTTTGATTTTATTTATTATTTGTTATTCTGGCTTTTGATTGGACCCAGGAAGACTAGCGGCCATTTGTAGGAGCTAATGGGGATCCTAATAACATAAAAATAATAACAAAAAAAGAATAAAAAGTCTTGTCAAAACTTAAAATATTACATAAAAACTCATTTGAACACATTCATCTGTCAGACGGTTGTTGTCTGAAGCTGTCAGCGCTGTTTAACGCTCACAGACTTGGTTAGATGACACTGAATGAGCCAATATGGTCGATGGCTGATAGGAATCAGGGAGCGGCGCTCAGTGACATAGACGACCTTTAACATAGCGGTGCAAAGATGATGAGACAATAGATGCATTAGTGGAAAGAATGTTGAAACCCTAAACCATTCATCTCCGAACAATGGATACAAAGACACTGAGCACATGAACTCGCTATGAAAAACATATTTGGTCCAGAATAAAGAATAGATCTTGTTTACAGTGGTACATAAAGACTGCTGGTGTCTTTTATCTATGGTTGATTAGTTATATCACAAGAAAGAAGTGTCCAGGTTCAAAAGTCAAGCACAAAAATCACTGAATAAGAGCGGTTAACCCCTTTAAATACTGATTGGGTCAAATTTAACCCATTTTGACATTTAACACCGTAAAAACACCCCAAACGTTCTTTTACCCTGAAATTTGATTACTTTTAATGAAGTGGACAGATATTAAAATGTTATACTTTTGTCCATTGAGGCTGTTCTGGGTCAAATTTGACCCGTATCTATTGACATGGCTTTTAGTTAAATGAATAGATAATAGTTTTAATAAGATAGTAGTTACTGTATGTGGATTTCTTTTCATGATGTACAGTGAAGGTTGATGGCTGTAATGGTTATACAATAAACCCCACAGCTCCATAAAGTTCTTGTAATTTCAATAAAATACATTAAAATAATTATTGAATTTATATATTTATATAAATTATATTTTCATTTCTTAGGTAAAATAGGACATGATTTTGTGTTATAGTAGGTGTTTTTCCTTCAAAAATGAGTGGTGTAAATCCCAAAAAATACACTCTCTCTGCTCTCTGACACATTAATCAAGGTTTAATCACCCATTTATTGATCAGCCAGATCGACTATTGATGCTTTTTAAACAGATATGTGGCTCAAAATTTGATATAGACACTTTTCATGAGTGGATTGATTTAGATTATGAACAGTATGTGAAGGTCAAGCGTCAGTCCAAGGGTTCGGAGGTGTGTACACTGGTGCAGTATGAGTTAAATCTAAGTTATGTTGAAATGACGCATTCATTCACATCGTCACGTAGTCCGTCATGGTAAAGTGAGAACATACAATACACTGATTGCTTTCATTGCATTCACACAGACAGGCGTATTTTTGTCACTTAAGTCGACGTTGCATTGACTTGACTTATGATTATTAGTTACAGTTTTGAACCGCTGTTTTTTCTGAGTCTGTAAAATATCAGTCAGGTGTCCAAATGAGCGCTGAAGCAGGTTTTGCTGGCAGTGATAAGTCATGTTCGTACAGGCCATTAGAAGATCCCCTCCAATGTAAGTGATGGGGGACAAAATCCACAGTTGAGTTAGTCAAACAAAAGTGAACATCTTCCACAGTTATAGCATTTTTAGTAAGAAAATTGAAATATGTTGACTTGATTAGAAGGATTTGGACAGCTGAAGCCTCATTTTAACCTCAAATAACCTTACGGCAGAAGGATATCAGATTTTGTCCCCTATCATTTAAACGGAAAGTTCATTATGAGGTTAAATCTTAGCAGGTATGAAAAGCAAAACAATGAATCTGTGTTTATTTGGGCATCTGACTCTTGTTAAACGACCATTCAACTCTAAAGTTAAAGGCGGTATCAAATGACTTTTTGGTAGCTTTGGTGTAGTGAAACAAACTGAAAACACAATATACAATCTAACAGTATTATTATGTGTTTGAGATCTAATTAATTAATTTCTCTGATCTACAGTAACAACACGGCTTCGGGAGGTTTGGGCTGCGGAGCGTTTTATTTTTCTACTGCTCTGTGACACTCAGTGTTTAGTAATCAGCTTGTAAGTGATCCAGTCCAACCTGATGGATCTGAATTAAATTCCTGTCATAACTGCCCACATACATTATTTGTAAGTTTATAACATTACTTAAGATAAAGATCCTGATGAGGAAGCTGTAAGAAGCTCCATGGATGTATAACAAGAGCTGGCCTTGATGCTAATTTGTTCCAGAGGCTTCTTGAGATAAATGTCATCATTGACCTCAAAACTAAGGTCAGCGACTCTTTGTATGAATACATGTTTAACTCATGAAGGTTTTATATTTATAAAACTTTCCGACAACCCTGAAAAGTGATTTTCCGATGTAAACTTTATCAGCCGAGTGGGAACACACAAGCAGGACCAGCAGAAGAAACACGTAAACACAGCTCAGACTACAAGAGCTTTAAAATCCTGACTGGTTATGAAATCATGTTGCATCACACACATAAGGAGAAACTTCACAGGTGCTCTCCTCTCTAACCTTGTCTTGTGATCCCATGTGAACTCAATGGGTTTCACAGGGGAAATAGATTTATACGAAGTGCTTTGTAGTGAGAGAAACAGAAACAAAAGCAGGCTGAATGAGTAGATGAAAAAATAGGAAGATGCAATCAACACAGGTTTTCTGTTCATTAACTGAAAAAACTGGAAGTGAGATTGTAACTGTCTATTGTGGTCTTGCTCGGAACTCTTAAAACTCTTAAAAAAAGAAAAATCAAATACGTTGAAATTATTTGGGGCCGCCCTGATGAGTCCACGAGCAGTTCTGAAGGATTCTCTCTCACATTTACAAGAAAAACTGGGCTGATACCAATTAAGGTCCGAGACCAGATTTCTCCTCCGATTGTCAGGAAGTGTGAATCAGGACTAAATCAACCCAAACTCTTGTAGTCTGAGCCTGGTTTAAAGCACCTGTGCAGCTGGCCACACAACAGAGAAGCAAACCTGGATGCTAGAAAACTTTTAGGGCTAAAACACCAGGTGAACAATATTTATTTGAGTGAATGGAGTCCAGTATCCAGTTGATGCCCAGTGTGACCTAATTCAACTATAGTCTATTCGCCATAACAGCAATATTTCCCAATCTTTAACAATACTGTGAAGATATTAAAACATATTCGACATATTCCAGTATCCTTTTAGCTCTGTTTTGGTCTCCTCCAACTCCTGACAGGAATAACTGGTCGCTACTGTACTAAATCCTTCACTGACTCGTGGCTAACTGCTATGTGTTTTCGGTTTCGGGCAGGTAGCTCATTTATCAGAGCGACTATCTGCTGTGACTGGAATCAGATGAGACCAGAAAACCAAAACACAAAACACATTAGAGATTAGTTAATTGCTGAGCTGGTGATACGTCTCTGTAGATTTGTCTCTACACACAAACTATTTCACATTACACACAATCATTTGAGCCACTGTTAATATATAAATATTAAAATGTTAACCATGTGGGCCCAAATGAGAGGTGAGTCCCCACAATGTCACCAAGACAAGATTTCATGCACACACACATTCAAAAGTTGCCTCCCAACGTTTTGACCCTTTGATTCGTTCCTATATTGCCACATACATCTTTGTGTTAGAATAAATAATGGTTAAAGTTGAAGTGTTTGTTCAGGATCAGTCCTGCCAGTTTCACAGGTTTGGATAAACACTGCTCCGACTCTGACTGTGATTAATAGGCTATTTCCAAAGCTGGACCTTATAACAACAGTGGTGTGAAAATGTGAAAGCGTCTGAAAAGGTTAAAAAGGTTAAAAGACGTCTCTCATATACAAACAAAGAAAACAAATCCTTTGCTCATTTCCCTCTCTCTTTTAAGAAAGATACACATTTAAAACGGAGGTGTGTAGAAGTAAAACATTCACTCAGGACTGAAAGGAGAATATAATTATGAGCTATTATTACTAATGATAGACTAAAACTGACAAATGTAGTAATCTTAAATTATTATTATTTGAACTTTGGATCACCGTGACAAAAAGTGACGAAATAATCTAAACTCAAGATCCACAAACTGGCATTTTCTGAGCTTTACAGGGTCTGGATCGTACTGAACGTTAATGTTGCACTTAAAGGTACTAATAACTTTGCTGATTTAAAAAACAACAACAAAAAGCATGTAATATCAGTATAAGTATCATCAGCATATAAAATAAACTGCGTCGCTACGAGCTCAAAGCAGTAATAATAATGATGATATAATGTAATGTATACTATATATAGCCTATTATGTAACACTGACAATGCACTTTTTTTATGACGGATTCTTTTAGATACTTTAATTATATTTCAAATGCTTTCTAAACTTTTCTTTAGTAAAATGCTGAATGTACGACTTTAACATGTAATGCAGTATTTTTATATTACATTATCGTAGTTTTACTTAAATCAAAAACTTAACTGACTGGTTCACAATTTTTCAAGTCTGTTTAAAAGCAACAGTCAGGTGCCAAAACAAACACTGAAACAGGTTTTTCTTGCCATAATTATTCCTTTTATTCATACTGAGCCAATTAAAAGGTCGTCTCATAATGCACTTATGTAGATTACAGTCTTTTTTAGGGCCAAAGTCCCTCTTTTTGTTACCATACTTCCACCACAGCTCAGCAGGGGAACACAAAGAGGGAGTTTGATGCTTAAAATATATTGTAAATGTGGCAGATATCCACTTGACATGATTAACTCAGACTGTTGAAGCCTCAAATTAGCTTCAGATAAACTTTTAAATGCATTTTTGCACAAAATGACGGTGTGGACAAACTGTTGCTTTTATCCCCGATCACTTACATTTAAAGATCTTTTAATTGCTAGTAGACACAAGAGGAATGATTATGACATGGAAAACCTCTTTCAGTGTTTATTTGAGCATCTGACTGTTTTAAGACTGACTTGTGAACCTGTCCTTTAAATAATTGAATCCTCTGCTGTTACAATCCACTGAGTTTATTCAATGATTTTTTCCTGTTATTCATTTGTCATTTTTTTCCTCTCAAAGGGCATTACATTTAAAAAGTCACATATTTTAAATCAGATATGCTACGACTCACTCTAACCCAATTTAATGAGGCAGAACTCATTATTCCCACTGATGAAATCCCCAAACGGCATGTGGTTGCCTCAGGTACACAACACACTCACACAATATATATAAGGACAATATTATAGTAAGTGATCACCTCACTGATTTCTTCACTGATTGTATGTATTGTATTAATCATTGTACAAACATCCAGTATAAACCATTAATGCTCTGTTGTCTGTGAGAAGCACATACTGTAGAAATAAGGTTCTTTAAAGCACACTGACAGATTTACATTAGAAGTAAAATAACATAACTACATAAAATCACATTTACGTAGGAAATAAAACAACACATTGACATTAAATCAAAGCTGAATCTCTTACCAGATCTAGTCCTTGAGTGCTCTAAATTGCAGAGGTTATAACACTCTCTCTCTTTCTCCCTTCTGACACCTGAGACGCAGGTGTACCTGTTAATGTCTGAAGGGTGTGTTGTCTTGTGACGATGACACAGGTAAGGATAGCTAGCTCCCCCATGCAGCACAAGGGGGCAGGACCAGATCGGCTCCTCTGCTCTGGGCGTGCACTGCATTAGGATTGTTCTTTTGTGTGTGTGTGTGTGTGTGTGTGTGTGTGTGTGTGTGTGTGTGTGTGTGTGTGTGTGTGTGGGCACGTTTTAACATAGCTTTGTGTATGGATGCCCGTGTGAAAGGGAGTTAGACAAGAGAAAGAAGAAGACACATAGTATAAAGTTTCTTTCTGCTCTTTCAGGAGGTTCAGCAGGTTACACCTTCATGGTATTTCATTTTTGATATATAAGCCTGTAGCTTTGTTTACAATAAAAGCAGTGTGGGCGTTATATCTGACATAACCAATTATTTAAAGATCAGAGACAGGACAACGGGATATTATTGCAAAATTCAGATATATATGGATTTATTTATTATAAATGTTAAAAAGAAGCTCTTGTCTTTCATGTCATAAAATTTGAATATGAAGTGAATCTGAATAAAACCCGGTCATCCTGTGTAGCCACTAAAACATGTTGACCATAAACAACTCATGAGATGTTATCCCTTTAAAGGCGTTTAAAGGTGATACAGTGGTAATAATCCCGAATATAAGTTCATATTTATTTCATAGAAGTCAGTGAATTAGCTTCAATGCCAAAGCAAATAAAGGGTGATAAAAGAGAGCGGTGAAATCAAAATGTGGTCTTTAAACATTGCAGTGACTGAGAGGTAAAAGACATTCACACACACACACACATATACACACACATACACACACACTGTGGCATGCACACACAGATCAGGTTAAACAGGTTGGTTAAACATCTGAGGCAGCAAACAGACAGCATTCAGGATTATAGGTACTCATAACTAACGTGTAAAGAATTAAGTAATCACTCCACCCTTAACCTTCACTCTTACAGTGACGTAAGAATAGATTAAAAAATGTTTAAAAAGTCAAGTCAATTATATCTGTATGGTGCCAAATTACAATATAAAAATAAAAATACACTGAAAAATAACTAAGTGCTTACATCTGGAAACCCTTTAGTCTTGATGTTGGGTATCAGGTCATGTTTTAATCTAAATATAATGGTAAATCTTAGACGATATATTGTATCTTAAAAGGGGAGAAATCGCTCTGTTTTCCTGCTTGGATTCTCTTTTTATGAGTGAGTTTATATCAATATTAATGTTTTTGTTGGTTTTTCTTCAATGCATCTAAATCATTAAAAAATAGATGAATGTAGGAGGAAATTGAAGGAAACAGGGAGATGGGTTTATATGCTCAAAAATATATATTCTATTATCTCAATAAAAAAGTGACAAACTGATAATATTTAATGTGTTCCTTAAAACAAAAAAACAAAAATCTATACTATCCTTATTTCCCCTTTTTCTAATAAAAGTCAGAGTTGCAGTCCCTTACTCAAGAAATTCAATAACCTGTCACACGTTTTTGGAGAAAAAAATAAGCAAAACTTTAATTATTAAAACCTTTATTGAGAACATGTGACTGGATGACTTGCTGTTTTCCTCAGTGTCTCTTCAGCTCCCTCCATCATATGACGACTCCCTGAGCTCCCTAAGCTCCCTAAGGTCCCTCAGCCCTGCGTCCCTCTGATCGTCCCCCAGGTGCTGCAGTTTCTATAGGTTATCTTATACACTTGAAAACGAGGGGCTGAGGGGAGGGGTATTCAGTTGGTTGCACTCAATATCCTCACCACTAGATGTCACTAAATCCCACACACTGCACCTTTAAGATATTCAAGAAACTGTCACAAATGTCTGGAGAAAAATAAAATAGCAAAACCTTATACCTTGTGAAAACCTTTATTGATAAACATGTGACTAAATTACTTGTGTCTAATTAAGTGTTTCCTTAGTATCTCTTTGGCTCCCTCCATCATATGACGACTCCCCGGGCTTTGCATCCACCTGATCGTTCCCCAGATGCTTCTCACTGCTGCAGTCAACGGACTTAGTCCTCTTCCTTTCAAAAATGTGTTGTTCCGTTTGTTCCTTAATGTGTTAATGAGTACAACCTGCAGAAGATCACATACTTAACCTGTCATTTAGTCACTCATTTGAGTCTTTATATTATTTAATGTTTTGTTACTTTCTGATGGGTTTTTTTAATTTGTTTTGTTGTTTGTCTTTCATTGGTCCATGTATTTGTACGAAGTGCAGTAATGTTCTCAATAAAAAAGTGCAAAGTATTAGATATGTTTGTTAAAACAGGCGAAATCAATTTAGCATATAGTGTTATTCTTATTTTCCCTTTTTTCTAATAAAAATCCAAGTTGCATTGCTATAACTAAAAATGTAGTATGTGGAATTTAGTGACATCTAGGGGTATGGACATGGCAGAAATTGAATATAATATTCATAAATATGTTTTAATTAGTGTATAATCACCTGAAAATAGTGTATAATCACCCGAAGCTTCCAGTAAACATATACTGAGAATAGGCATTTGTATCCGACAGTTCAGATTTTGAAATTAACAATGTTTATCTATTTTATATATAATGGATTTGTCAATGCGGAAGAAGGAGGAGATGTTATTTTAAAATTTAAATGAGGTAATTGACTGTTATTGGTATGTGACACAAATGATTATTTAGAACAGGGTTTTAGTCATTTGTTTTTAAGTTGAGTGTTCAATAAAGATGTGAAAACAAGGAGCAACAGAGAATAAGAAATAATTATTCATGGTGTCACAGGATGATATTGTGAAAATGAAGTGTGACTTGGAGGAGATAATATTGAACTGGAATTTGAATTTGAATGAACTGACTTTAGGGAGGGAGCTTTGAACTGGGACTTGAACTTGAATTGTACTGGGGATGGGTCTGTGTTGGGTCTCATTGGACGACCACATGTTTCAAGACTCTAGGGTAATATACTAGAGTAGGATGTGTAGTGTAATGGTTTCTTTATTTGTCTATTTTAATCAAAATAGACAAATAAAAATAGCCCCGGTGTGGTAGGATGTTGTGTGGAGGAAGGAACAAAACCACATCAAGGCGGGGAAAATGGTACGCACGCACCCAGTCGTAATACGTAATATGTAATGACGTCATCCAGGATATAAAAAACAGAGGACGTGTTCGCTGCTTTCTCTTTCCACCGCGTCGCTACAGGTAATCGGTAAACTGAGACAAACACAAATCTAGTAGTAGTAGAACCATTCAGGCCGGAGCCAAAGCTTGTCACAGCCTGACCACCTTACCGATTGCCAGCAAAGGCGCACCTCTCTCACTCCAAAGACCGGTAAGACCTGTGCTTTGCCTATGCTTTGCCTAGCAAACAGTGCTGAATAGCAGAGTAGCACATTTGGTTAAGTAAGATTGTTTAACTGTATTGATGTACGTGTTCTGATTTGTTTATTGTTGTTCATTTACCTCTGTTGTTGTGATGTCCTATTAATCGTCAGGTTATTGTATAGCCACGCTGCTAAGACGATGTTAGCATACCTCACACGTTACATCCAGTCACGAGGCCTTGCGTGTAATAACCTCTTCCTAATCTGGTACATTTTATGCTTCATCAATTGGCCTTAAACAGAGTCCCCACACAGTTAAGTTTAAAACCCAACTTTGCAAACTTTGCCTCTGGAAGCGCACATGGTTTCAAGGCACCACGTGGAATGGCCTTTTGTCTGTGTCGGCCATGTTGTCTGGTTAGTCACCATCTTACGCCATTTAGCGTCTTGTCACCTATTTGCAGTTCCCATTTCAATACAAATACACACACAGACACACACATCTGTGTAAGTGCACTTATATTGCATATTGTGCATTTTTGTTCTTTTAGTATATTTTAGCTAAGATTACAAATTGTGTGTTTTGCTTTGGTTGTTTTAAATAAATGCTTTTGTATTCTGTTTAATGTTGTGCAATAATTAATTTTGCCAACCTCTGCTCAATATGATAATTTTGGTTGCCGATATTAATTCAATTATTAATCAGAATTTACTGATTAATGATTTAATGATTTACACTATCATTAATTCTTATTAATAATGTCTATTGATTTTTTATAATAATTATATTTAATCATCATTATTTATTGCTTTTAGCCAAACCTGTAACTTGTGATGTCCAAAAGTATGTTTTCCTTGACTGTACTGTTGTCCACAGGTGTGGTGAATCTTGCTGAGAGGCAGAAGTGGCAACGTGCCAACCCTGTTTTGAAATCGATCTTGTCTTTAACGAAGCTGGCCTCTTCAAACACAGAGGAGATCAGCCCCCTTCCACATTGCCTCCTACATGTAAGCATCGCTTCCTATTTCCCTGTGTAAAGGCATGGTCCTTCTTAGACCCACATCACGAATAAGTGAGTTGAAATTGATATTAAGCTGTCCACTGATTGGCATTCTCTCTATTATGTACAGCCCTGAAGCCTACCTAAGGGGATGCAGAAGAGAGTGCTGTGCACGGCAGACGCAGAGATGGCAAGGGCCCGCTGTGACCCGGAAGAGACGCTTATGGGACTTCTTCCAGTGACTGACACGAAGAGCATGCTGACCATTGTGGGAGTGAAGATGGCTACTTATATGGGTTTGAAATGCTTGCATCTAAATGTTTGCAGCTTACGAACAAAGATAGATGAAATTCGTATATTTGCAAATCTAAATAATCCTAGTATAATGTGTTTATCTGAAACTTGGCTAGACGCTTCCATCCCAGACACTGATATTGCAATTGAAAACTATTCAGTCATTTGTAAGGACAGAAACAGACAAGGGGGAGGAGTATGTATATATGTGAGGTCAGGTATAAAATGGAAGCGAAGAGCTGACCTCGAAAATGATAACCTTGAAGCAGCTTGGACTGATATTTCAGTTCCTGAAAGTAAATTAATACTGATTGGTGCTTTATATAGACCTCCGAAATGTAATGACTTCATTGAAACCTTGGAAAAAGTGTTGGGTCGTATTGGTTTTTTATACGACAACGTTGTTTTAATGGGTGATTTCAATATCAATGTATTGAAGGACGATCACCAACTTTATAAGCCACTATTAAACTTACAGAAGAAATTTGGTCTCACACAAATTATAAATAAGGCGACTAGAATTACTAAAACCAGTAGCACTGCTATAGATCTTATTATGGTTTTAGACCCAAACCAAATCTCTAAAAGTGGTGTCTTCATATATGGACTCAGCGATCATAATGTAACGTACTGTACAGTTACCTGTAAGAGCTTGACCCCAAGTAATGATATGGATAGTTTTCAATGGCATGACACATTCAAAGATATGCTTAAGAACATGGATTTGTCTGCTGTTATCAATAGTTTTCAAAGGTATGACAAATTCAAGGATATGCTTAATAGCATGGATTGGTCTATGGTTATTTGTAGTCAAGATGTAGATAAAGCATTGGTTCACTTCCTGAGTATTTTTTTTCAGGTTTTTGATGAAAATGCTAGGATAAATAAGGACATTATAGATACTATTTATCAGAGAGAAATTGTATTGGGAGAATATTTGTGTAACAATAAGACGCATACTTATAATAAATACAAACATGTTAGAAATAGAGTAAAATCAATGATAGTTGACACAAAGAAGCCTTACCCTAGGACAAGGGTAAAATATGAAAATAATTCAACAATGCAGTTAGCAACGTTCGATAAACAAAGTATTAGTTTTGATAAAGGTATGATTGCAGATGAGAGAACATCAAGGAACATCAAGATCAGATTTTCTTTTAATTCAGTAACAACCCCAACAATCACCAACATACTCAGGGACTTAGACACCAGCATGGATGCTATCCTAGTGAAATTCCTGAAAGCAGCTGCAGTGGTTATTGCTCCATTTGTTACACAAATAATTAATCTTTCAATCTCACAATCAAAAGTCCCACAGGAATTTATAATGGCCAGAGTTACTGCTCTAAATAAAAAAGGCAGTCCGACTGAGCTAAGTGACTATAGGCCTGTGTGTATATGTTTATTAAGTACAATTATGGAAATGGCCCTTTCTGAACAGATTTCTAAGTATGTTAACCAGTTTGATAAGGTAGATGATTGTCAGTCAGATTTTAGACAGTCTTGTTCAACTAAGAATTGCATATTTGACACAGTGGATCACCAGAAATTGCTGCATAAATTAGAGGCAATAGGTTTTAATGTGGAGGCCTTGAAATGGATACAGTCATATCTTGACATATCTGATAGAGTCCAAATAGTAGATGTAGGAGGTACGCCTATCTATCTACCTAAACTTCAATGGGGAAGATGGGAAATAGTGTCAGCAAAGATTACAAGCTTTTTTTTTCTTTTTTCTTTTTTTTTCTTTCTTTTTTTTTCTTTTATTTACTTTTTGTGTGGATGTCTGGATTTATGGAAATTTACTGATGATCCAGTACCTGTGGGTGGGGGGCATTGGGATGTTGTTCTGAATGTACAGGAACTAGACTTGAGTGTTTCATGTGAAAATTGTATATCTTTTGTCTGTCATATTTGGAAATAAAAAAAACCTTGATCAAAAAAAAGAAAAAGATTACAAGCATTTTGGTACTTTTATATTAAGGTATGTCAAAATTAATTTGAAGTATATTGAAAGATTGAAAACAAATGTCTTACTTTGTGTGTTGATAAAAAAAGAGATTATAATGTAATTAACATTTTATACACAATACCTTTCATGTCACACGACACACCATATGACAATTTTAGTCACTAACAACAAACTAGCACATAAATTCCAGTAAAAAATGTACAAGACCAGACTTTTGGAAATGTAAGAGTCAGTAGAAGTAGAAGAGTCAATTTTCATTCCTAATATCTGACATTTAAAAAGAAGTCGGCTATATTTAATATATATCTCCATTTTACACCTATAAACTGGACAGCATTGCTCACGATTATAAAGACTGAATGTGTAAAATCAGCAGAGCCACCCCCAGCCTCTTAAATTGAGGAAGAAATAATAACCTCCTCCGCCTGGTGGCAGTGTTCACTACAAAGATGGCTACATTCATCTTCCTGTTTTTGTTTCGACAGAGAAGAAGAATGACTCAAAGATGATCGTTCATACATGTGAGGGACAACTTTGAAAAGGATTATGTTGCTGCCGTCTGTCAAAATGCAGTTTTCAGTCAGCACTGTGCTCACTTACCGAGCTGGACTGAGGGGATGAACTTCACATGATGCGATTATATCACCGGTGTTTCGGGCTAACGAGTGACCGTGTTATCTGGTGACATTCAGTCATTTCTTGTAATGTGGGAAACAAACTTTAGCATATACATTTGCAGTCTCTCTTGTGATATTATACACTTATCCTCAGTAGAAAAGTGTCTCATATTGAACCGATAAATCACAGACACACTCGGCTGGAAGTCACCATATAACACGGTCACTCTTTGAAGCGTAACACCGGTGTGACCGTCAGAACGTGTGTTCAGCTGTCATGTCGTCCTGGCTGAGATCTTGTCACACTGTGGCTCTCAGAGGACTTCAGTGTCCCACATCAGTCAGACACAGACGGACTCAAGCTGTTTTAAGATGCTGCTCCACGGTCCAAGGAGAGGTGAGGGTCCGGTTTGCCCCCAGTCCTACAGGTAAGGTGTAGTGCATCTGAACACACAGCCTTTAAATGCCCCATAACATTATCTGGAGCTGTCAACTATAGACTTTCTTGTCTTTTCCACTGCAGCATTTTTTACATCATGGACCAACAAATCAAACACACCTGCACACATCAATTTACTGATAATCTGTCTGATGCATGTCGAGAATATGGTTTCAAGTCTAATCTGAAATCTGAAAAGGACACACATGCACTTTTTGATCATCTTGTAATCTTATGTGAAGGCTTTCCATAATATTTGGGGTCTGGCTGCAGAGATGCTGCTCCCATTCAGCCAGTAATAAGAGTAGTGGTACAGGCTGCTGATGTTGGGTGATAAGACCTGGCTTCTAATTCCTATTCATCCTAATTTAAGGGTTTGGATGGGGTCAAGGTCAGAGATCTGTGCAGGTCACTCAATTCATCCACACCAAACTCAGAAAACCTTTTTTTTTTTTGATCTGGCTTTGTGTACGGGGATATTGTTGTTGAAACATGAGAGTCTTCCCCAAGCTGCTGCCACAAGGTTGAAAATAGGTTATTGTCCAAAATATTATTTTATTCTGTATTGTTTATATTCCCCTCATTAGTTTTCTGCACAGTCTTTTAAGTCTCAAAGCAGCAGTCAGGAGCCCAAATGAACATTGTAGCATGTCTTTCTCGCTGTAATCATTCCTCCTGCTCATAGTGACCATTAAAGGGTCCTTTCATTGTGCACTTATAGTCTTAGTGATGGTGGACAAATCCATCCAAAGTCCTCCTTCTGTCTAAAAATGTATTTCAAAGTTTATCTGAAGCTACTATGAAGCTTCAGCCATCAGAGTTAGTCAAGTCAACTAGATATCTTTCAACATTAAGAGTCTTCTTTAACGCTTCCTCTGAATTTGCTGCTGAATTGTAATGCTAGTAAATGCTTTAAAGCTGGAGTGCAGGACTTTTGTCTCCCCCTTCTGGTAGTGAGAATAAAGGAGGACACTTGGCTGTGATTACCTGACACAGGCATGCAACATGACCAGGACCAGGCCTATTTAGTTACATTATTGTCTTCTTCAGCAGTCTGATGTTATAACATTATGTCGTTCTGTGCTGCAGGGTTCTTGCACCTCGGAGGCCTCCGCACTGCTCTCTACAACTACATCTTTGCCAAGAAGTACGGAGGCTCGTTCATCCTGCGCCTGGAGGACACTGATCAGAGCAGACTGGTACCAGGAGCTGCAGAGTCCATAGAGGATATGCTGGAGTGGGCTGGTAGGACACACTGGTCCATAGTTGTATAATATACCAATTAAATGTCTCTGTGCTCAGTAACCCTAAATGATTACTAGTTTCCTAGTAATTAAACGTTAATTAAAGTAGTTTCTTTTGTCTGTATTTATGGTCATTGTTATAATTTTAGCTAAACTCATTTCCACCTCCAGGTATACCTCCAGATGAGAGTCCTCGTCAAGGTGGGCAGATGGGTCCATACCTGCAGTCCCAGAGACTAGACCTCTACAATCAAACCGCCCTGCAGCTTGTTGAGAGCGGTTACGCCTACTATTGTTTCTGCAGCTCACAGAGACTCGAACTTCTCAAAAAAGAGGCGCTGAGGAGTGGACAGACACCAAGGTGGCTGCATTACATGATCGCACACAGATATTCACAAGTTCTCACAGACTTGAAAAAAGACAGTACGACTAAGATATGACTGCTGGTTTTCTGTGTTTTTCTTATTTCCAAACCCACAATAAACTGATCCTCCTTTAAAAGCGTTTTATGTGTATAGCTTATTCTACTGTGCCATAGACCTCCATTGTTGTCCAAAAAGTCAATGAGTCAAACTGTTCATTGACATGTTTTTAATAGTTTTTGTACAAAGAACAGAACTCTATGGCACAGAGGAATAAAACATATCAGGCTTTGGATACACACAATACTTCTAAGTAGATCAGTTCATTGTTGCTGTAGGAGCCAGATATGAATGTGA
The DNA here is from genome assembly GCF_027409825.1 of Scomber japonicus. Lineage (NCBI taxonomy): Eukaryota > Metazoa > Chordata > Actinopteri > Scombriformes > Scombridae > Scomber > Scomber japonicus. The sequence goes on from NC_070579.1 coordinate 11,436,287, forward strand.
GTGTGGTGCTCCTCCCAAACAGCAGGGGGTGCATGGTTATGCTGGCAGCACACTGACTTATTCTTATAGGGTCATGCCAATCACCACAGGTGCGCTGATGGTGAGGGCAAAAAGTTTTTTGACTGCGTTCAGGTCGCAGCTATTCTCTGTTGTTTTGGTTTATTATGTTATTTTGTATTAAGAGCAACAAACGAAACCTAAGCGTTGTGTTTACACGACCAATAAATAATAGATCAACCAGTTAAGTAGTCTGCGTATTGAGTGCACGTCAGAACATCCAGCCATTAGCAGCCAGTAGTGGCTTTAAGTTTAGGACTAGTCACTACAGTTGCTTTGGCTCTGCAATCACTATCTTTATCCTTTAAGTCACTGACCATGTCTCTTTCTCTCTCCAGGTATGATAACAGGTGTCGTCACCTTCGGGCCGAGCAGGTTCAGCAGAAGCTCGCTCAGGGAACGCCGCATGTGATCAGGTTCCGTCTAGAAACGGGAGTCGAGCCTTTTCAGGATCTGATCTTCGGGTGGAATCGTCACGAGGTGGCCGAGGTCGGGCAGGATTTATTGATTTTATATTTGTTGTGATTTCTCAGTTGTTTAATCAAGATCTCCATTATGTATAGTTTCTTCTTGTCTCTGTGATATCTTTCACACTAAATTATGTAGCAGAGAATCAGGGACACGCTCGAGAGATTCTTCAACATTTTGCTGCAGAAATATTAATTCCCCACTTTTTCAGCAAAAACCAAGGCGTGCTTTTCGTGCTTTTTCAATCCAATAAATTGATTTATTCACTTCAAACTCTTTATTTCTGGCATTTGAAGCATGCTTTACCAACAGAGCTTAATGTAACTCGAACGAGTAACACAAACCTCTGACTGCAGCTAAAAACACAAACCAAAACTCAAGTCATGCACTGATTTAATGCTCTTTCTTTGCTTTAGTCTCTGTTTCCATACCTTCTGCCCTCTCTTCCAGGTGGAGGGCGACCCCGTGGTGATAAAAGCAGACGGTTTTCCCACCTATCATCTCGCTAACATAGTAGACGATCATCACATGAAGGTCAGCCATGTTCTGCGGGGCTCCGAGTGGCTCATCTCCACCTCCAAACATCTCCTCATGTACCGCGCTCTCGGGTGGCAGGCGCCCACCTTCGGACACCTGCCGCTCCTGATGAACAAAGACGGCAGTAAACTGTCCAAGAGACAAGGAGATATATTCATTCAGAGCTACCAGAGAGACGGTGTGCTGCCAGAGGCACTGCTGGATATCACGACTAACTGTGGATCTGGATTCAACAGTGAGTGATGGACACTTAATCAGGGAGTGAATAAAGAGAAAAAGAAACTTGCAGCTGGAAAATAATGCTTTGAAACTATTATAATAAGAACAATTACTTGCCTCTAAATTACTTGTGTTGCCTTGTAGCCACTCGAATGGGACGGAAGATAGATGAGCTGATCTCTGAGTTTAATCCTTCAAAGATCACGACGCACTCGGCTCTGTTAGACCTGGAAAAACTACCAGAGTTCAACAAGTAAGCCAAAACTCTTTCTTCTTTTTCTTTATTGCCATGTTTCTCATTATAACAGCACATAAAAGCTTCTTATTCATGTATTAACTTTACATTATGGGATAAAATAAACATTATAGTAGGACACTTACAAGGAAGGGGTAAACACTCCAGAAACACTTAAACACACTTAAACACTAAACACTTAAAAATGTTATTTATTTAAGATTTATTTAGCAGGGACAGTACACATCAATCAACATTTTAGTTCGAATTGCACTGTAATGTGTCAGAGTTAGCTAAGAGGCTAGTTTTTATCTGTAGTCCCCTGCAGGTCAACAACTTAGCCAAGCACAATAAAAAGAAGAAAAAAGAAAAGAAAAAATAATATTAACTCTTTCACGCATAGCGGTCACTGCAGTGGACAGCTGTTTAAAAGCTGTTTTCTTATGTATGAAAGGATTTTGATGGCATAGTTACACTTCAGCCACCACAGTGAACACTAGTGCATCATCACATACATCACCACTAAACCTGCAGTAATGTTTCTGGTTGTAGATCAGTTGATTTATGTTATTATAATGTCATAGTATATCTTTTTTTTCATGCCTAAAGAGAAATGAGAAAACTCCTGACTGAGGTTATCATAATTCATGCATGAAAGGGTTAAAATAAACATTACATTTAGAACTATAAATAGCACATTATTAATACAAAAAGTGAGTAAAAGTCCATAATAGAGTCTGACGGTGATACACATAGAAGTTGTAGATTTAGTTATGGGTACAGTTCTGGTGTTGTTTTGAGCCAGTGTTAAGGTTAAAGAGGTTAAAGAGGTTAAAGAGGAAGGGTTGTACTGCTAATGTGTTGTTGCTTATACAGAGAAGGCCGACCATCCGCAAGTGCTACTTCTATAAGGAACAAGACACTCCCTCCCCTCTAAATGTGGACCTTGTGGCTCTGACATTGTGCTTTCTCGCAAAACAATTTGGCTCAGTGGAGGATTGACAAGAATGTGTAGGATTTAAAAAAACAAGGCAGTATGAAGATAGAGCTTTATTGTGAGACCGAGTTGTTTCAGCTTGCGGTCTTTATCAGGGTCAGCATGCAACACAAGAAGAAGGAATACTAAAATAAGGTGGATGTGAAACAAAATTGACATGCATTTAAGTCATTATACAGTACAGCAAAGTACAATACAGTATTCATACATGCAGTAGATTGAGGCCAGTCATATAATCACACTGGTAGAGAGGCAAGAGTTATATCTAATAATGGACATGATAGACACCATATTAGGTCCATAAGCAGGATAATGCATCTATGGGACATTAACCTAGTTTGTATAGAAGAGGCCTTTACTCACAAGGTACCTATTCAGTGTGGTATACTCTATGAATGAAGACAAAATACAATTAACAGGAAGAGCAATGAATTGTATTACAGAAACGCATACGTAATGGATTTGCAAGAACTAGGCTCCCCGGAAATAACATTACTCTTATTAGCTCCACTTTTCTTGGTGGATCATGAGATGTGATGACGTCTGTAGCTCTGAGATTATCAGTCGGTTTGATGGAGTGAAATATCCTGACAGTTATTTATTGGATTGACATGAGTTACTGAATACTGAGCAATGATCCCCTGGATGTTTTTACATGGTGACACCACCTGGTTGAAATCCTCATCAGCCTCAGCTCCACATAAGCGTAGTTTTATCATATCATGCTAACATGTCTAGTTTCAGCTACAGATACACTGACCTGAAAAGGGATGGAAAAGAATGTCAATGAATGAAATTTGATTCAAGTCGGTCAATGAAGAGCGTTCGATGTCTTAAATGTTTGTTGTACAGAGAGTAAACCCTTTTTTAATTCAGCTACCAGTGTGTTGCTTTCTTCTAGTGCTACCTTTGACTCAAATTTTACATTTCTACCTGATTAGTGTTGAGGATGGAAAAAAGGCAGCAGTGCGGAACAGGTTGCACAACTGCAGTCATATCTTGATTATGTAAATTTCCGTTAATTGCTTAAACAGAGGAAGTGAAATCTATAAAGCCTATGGGGCCTTTTTTCCTCTTTTTGAGTTATAATACTTGATAAGCTCATCAATCTCTCTCTGATTGTGTCAGAATCCACCTGGAGCAGCGAATTGAAGACGAGGAGCAGTGTCGTTTACTGATAAACGATCTGCAAGGACAAATCCGACAGGCCTATACAGCAGAGATCCAGGATCAAGAAGTCCTACATGAGGATTATATCAGGCGGGTTCTACATCTACGCAAGGTAACAGTAACAGCCAGCAGATATACAGATATGTGTTCAGACCATTTAAATAATAAAGAAACATGTCTGTTAAACTTAAATTTGAAGTCTTCATTAGTTTTGTTATTATCCCTACAGGGTAAACTTAGCTGTCTAGATAGTGGTTGCCATGGAAATATGAACATGTACAGTATAAACTTGAAAACGCATTTGATTGGTAATAATACATCTTTTTAGTTTTTGGCATCTAATATTTGAAGTCAGACCTCAAAGCTTCTGTCATTTTATTAAAGTAAGCTTGTACTTAGTCTTTTATTCATGACCTCTTCCTCCAGTCTCTCAGATCTGGATTTTTTTGCTTGTCTTTCTTTCTCTTCTGTCATACTGAAACTTGTCTCTTCCCCTCCTCTCTGCAGGGTCACATATCCTCCCTGAAGGAGCTCCTAAGTCCTGTTTACTCTTACTTGTGGGTGCGTCCTTCTGTCTCCAGCCAGCAGGTGGCAGCACTCACTGCAGAAGCACACCAAATTGCCTCTTTAGTGCTCAAGTATGTAGTTTTGATAACTTTCCAACTGCAATTCTCACTTTCAACACCTTCATGCTGCTTCAGTTTCAGCTGGATTCTGAAAGTGTCTCTGTGTTTATAGATTGATAGAGGAGCGAGGAGAGGAGCTGGCAGTGGATCGACTCAATAAAGATCTGAAGACGCTGACTAAGCAGGCTAAAGCCACCAAGTACAGAGAGGTGATGAAGCTGCTACGGCTGGCTCTCAGTGGTCTGCAGGTAATTCAAGACTCAAGACACATTTTCATAGGAATTTGACAAAGCTTCATTGCAGGAAGGAGTTTTAGCAGAAGTGGTTAATTGGTTATTACTAACTTTAACCAGCGTTTCAACAGGAGCCGTGTTTGTGGTCTTTTTACATGCGTGTTGAGTGTTTCATCACATATCCCCAGCTGAGTGAGACTTGATGAGACGTTTGACTTTAACTTTAACAGACGTGCCGCTTTTTGATTGCCTGCTGATTAAAGTGACTGAAAAAGGTGGTAACAAAGGTGTTGCAGGTCAGTTGCAGTTTTGAACTACATGACCTTTTGCAACACGTAAAACTGCTGATGTTGTAACGTTGCAGACGGGGATTTTTTTTGTCTGGAAGAGGCAAATGATGGCGAAAGTCATTTAGTCTGCATCAGGAGGTGGTGGTGTTTAGCTCAGCTGGTAGAGCACCCACCCTATGTGTTGAGGCTACAGTCCTCGCTGCAGGTGACCCCGGTTTGAATCCTGCACCGAGTGGTCCTATCCTGCGTGTCAATCCCCCCTCTCTGCCTCCAGTTTCCTGTCTCTCTCTACTAACCTGTACATTAAAGGCAAACAAGCCCCCAAAAATATACTTAGTCTGCCTCAGGCTTTAGCAATTAAATGTTATTAAGGCATTTTCTGTAAGCAGCACCTCTACCAAATTGTGATCTTCCAATTGCACAAATGTAAAACATTAATTCAACATGTTTTTTTAAGATTTTGCAGCAATATTTATCTTAATGTAAAAATGCTTGTCTTTCATCACCTTTCCAGCATTAGATGGATGAATTCTCCAACCTTGAAGCATTAATATCAGCAAAGTCAAATCACAGCACAAACAAACTGAAAAACCACTAAAGAAACCTTCTCTCCTTCAAACCAGTTTGTCTCTCTGTGATTGACTCAACTCCGACTAAGAAAAAAAACCCTTACATGTTTGTACTTCTGATGTTTGCATAGTTATTTTTACAGCTGCCTGAAGAACACTTATCTGCCCTACAAGCTTTTCAACTGTTAATACTGCGCAGTCATATTTCACAACTTACTTGCACTTTTCACACATCACTGTATTTCTATTTTTAAAAACAGGAACAGCTCGCAAACTGCAACACGGAAAATTCAATCATTTTTGTCTGTACAGTAATAATCACAACGAACGACTCGGAGATCCTTTCTAGTCTGTTGCAATAGCCTTTTGTCTTTTTTTAAATATTATTTCTGTCCATAACATGACTAAGCTAAACTTTAAAATAGCATGTTAAAGTAACACATGATTCTTTTTTTACTATGATCGTAACGACTAAAGGCCAAGTTAATCCACAGCGATTCAGTCACCATAGTAACCCTGCAGAAAGAGGAAATTCATTCTGATGCTTTTTATCGTGACTGATTGCATTATTTTGCTGATCCTCTGTTCTCATCTGACCCGCAGCAAGGTCCCAGTGTGGCTGAGATGATGGTGTCTCTGGGATCTGCAGAGGTCGGCCATCGATTCCAGAAAATTCTGCAGCTTTCAGAAACGAGTTAACAACCAGACAGCCTGTCACCACGTCGCCTCATGTCACCTCATGTCACCTCATGTCACCTCAACCCACATGGGTGGGATGGGAGCTGTTGACTGTTTAAAGAGACACGCTTAACCACAGACGCCACGCCATGGTGATTCTGCCTGAACTAAGTGGGACACAACCACATTGAACTTTATCCCACTGAAATAAGCTGAATGACACTTGAATGATACTTGAACTATTACAAATATTTTATAAAAGATGGAAACTATGATTTGTGCACATGCTCTCTTTTTATTTATTTATTTTTCATTCAGTGCTTGTGTTTATTTGATGCTTCTTCAGACTTTGAAGGACCAGGTGATAACCAAGGATGGGAAGTACCTCGGTATTTTTATGCAAATGTTTTTACTCGAGAAATTCAGTTAACGAACTCCAGCATGCAGATGTTTTCATAAAAGGCTTCCAGACCAAACATGAAACAGCAAGATTTAAGCCAGTCATGCTTAAAGGAGACAAATATTATTTCACTGAGTGATTTTGAGAAAAGTAAGAGTTAATGATTAAGAGTGGTATCTTACTCATTAACGTAAATGCGGATGCTAAACCTTACTGACAGTTGCTGCCAAGCTGTTTCACCGTCAAATCATCACGATTTAAAGCTTTGAGTTGAATTTAACATAAGATTTTTTTTTAATAAATTATACCCAATAGTTCATATATGCCACCTTCATGTATGTTAATGGAGTGGACAAAATATTATGAACACCATTCAGTATAATGCACCCTTGTACACAACCATCACCCACGATGACCTCAATAATACACATAAAGCAGAATTATCATCTTCCTGACAGTGTCAACAAAAACTTAAAATGTATAAACTTTATAAATGTAGAATTTATGGCGGAGCTGTTTGTTTATGTATTGCACATAAAGAAAAAAAATGCATATTACAAAAAAGTAATACATGCAGAATAAGAAAAGAAAAGAAATGTGCAGAAAAAAGGTGACATTTTACCGTTGCATAGAATATAATAGTGAGAGAGGTTATGATGCTGCAAGAGTATGGTTAATTTTTAAAGTGCAGATGTTGTGTTGGATTGCATTAGATTTCACAGGTCTACTTAATAAAGAGGCCAGTGAGTGTATACAGTTATCAGTTATCTATAACCCTGCATGTTTTATTAAGTGATAGTTTTGCACAAATAGAAATAGAAAACTTTATTGTCATTATATTTGATATATAATGAGATTACAGGTGCCTCTCCATTTGTGCTTTTAAAGACAAATAAAAACATAACAACCAGATAAAAACAAGACATACGCAGCTAAAAAATATGACATAGTGTAAAAGGTGAGATGCAGCTATAATAGCTTAGCATGGAAGATATTGCACTTAAATAAAATAAATAGAATAAAGAAATATGGATCTGAAAAATGGCTACTTACTATAGCTTTGAAGTAAGTATAGTGGAGTAAAATGTGTAACTAGTGTTTCCCTCTGCAGTGTAGTAAAGTACAGATGAAGTACAAGTAATGCAACATGGACATATTCAAGGGAAGCTCAAGCTACGGCAATTTAATATAAGCTCCACTTTTTGATAAAGGACTTTGTTTCACAGTTTAGCCCTGTGTTTTTTAACACTTACATACTGATCATATTCTACACCCAAGCAGTATTTTCTAGGTCTAGTTTAAAAATCGGTTTAGAAAGCATCAATAATCGATCAGACTGATCAATAAATATGTGATTAAACCTTGATTAATGTTTCAAAGAGCTCAGAGAGTGTAAATTTTTAGGTTTTACACCACTATTATCACACAATATCATGTCCTGTTTTACCTAAAACATGAAAATACAACAAAGCAATACTTATTTAAATGTATTTTATTGAAAGTCTTCACCTCTACACCATAAAAAAAACAACAAAAAACCCAACTACTATCTTATAAAAGGTATTAACTATTTTATGGTCCAAGAGAACATTTTGAAGATTAAAGATTACTTTATTGTCATTGTACAGAACATACAATGAAATTCAGGTGCATTCAAGACCGGACTCCAACCATCACTACTCTCATCCGTACAGCAAACAGACCAAAAAGGAAACAAAACAAAAAAACACAGGTAAGAAATGTGCATTGTACATAAAAAAAAGATGAATTTTATTTCCATTTTTGTATACTGTGGGTCACATTGGGGAAAGACCGGGTAAAGGAAATGTGCATAGGGTGTTTTTACAGCTCTTAAATGTAAAAATGGGTCAAATGTGACCATGCAAGGGTTAATATTTATATTAGCTTATAAGCTCCACTTTTTTAACATTTTTGTTAAAGGACATATAGTTTACAGTTTTGCTTTGTGTGTGTTGTTAAATGTGGTGAGTGTATCAGGTGCTGTCACCACATTGAGGGAAGGAGGGGGACGGGGGTGTGACATAAATTGGTTAGTGTGTCAGGAGTGTGACTGGGTGTGTGAGTGTCACATGTCGCCAGGCTGCAGGCGGCACTTTGACAGCTGCTCTTCCCTTCAGAGACGGACGCACACATCAGCAGCTAAAAACAAAAAAACACCACCCAGGATCCTGCAGCAGACGGGCGGCAATGGCGACCGGTGACAGCCAGGAAACTTACGAGTCATGGCTCAGTAAGTAAACGGAGAATATAGAGATGTTTGCTTGTTTTTTTGTGTGTTTTTCTTTTTTTGAGCTTTTTATTTGAGTGTCCGTGAACGTCTCACAGCGCTATCAGCTGCAGTATACAGTTACGTCTCTTTTACGTAATTTTGAAGTGTTGATACTTTGTTTTTGCGGCTTAACTCTGATTATTTTTCTTTATTTTAATTCTTATATTTCTTATAGCTCTTAAAAATGTAAGTTTTTAGTGTTTTAGTGCAGAAAGTAACAGCTGGAACAGGAAGTTGCCTATCGCGTGCGCGTGTCCGTCGTGCGTTAAGTCCGTGCCCGCGCACTGTGGAGGAGCGTTTATAAGTTTATACGTTTTTTGCATGTTGAAGTTTTTGGATTTATTATTAAAGCAGTTAAATATGTTTATAATGTTAGGACTCGCTGTAGAAGGTGTAAAACAACATTAGTGCCATAATTGTGAACTACAAATCTTCATGTCCTCAATTTTGGTCATCTTCATTCAGATAGTTGAAGGTAGACATGCATGTGACCTTTGCATGCAAGGTGGGAAGACAGCAACATCCTCTTTCTGAACATCTTAACCTTTACACACTGTTCACATTCTGACGTGCAATTAGTCTCTACACCAGTTCACATTTTATAGACTATGATTAATACAACTGTATGTTTTAAAGCTGATTTTTGGATTATTTTTTAATATATACATGCCAAACTTGTGCATTTGCATATATAGAAATGTGTATCAGCATGCACACACTATGTACACTATTTGTATATACTGTAGGTTATATTGGGAAAGTCTGGCTAAAAGAAAAGTGTATAGGATGTTTTTACAACTGTCAAATGTAAAAATGGGTCAAATCCAACCCTGAACAGTATGTAAGGGTTAAGATAAGATATTCCTCCAACAGTATTGCAGCAGCAAAGTGGACAGTAGAGATAGAAGAGCATCAATAAAAAAGAATAAAGAACAATAAATAATAAGCACAAAAGCAATTAAAACAATAGTAGTACATAGAATATTGTAACATTATGTACAAGAGTAATATTGATGTTGAGTGATAATATACCTGAGTTTGAAAATATATTGCACAGTTGAGCTGAAATTAGTAGTATACCTGAAATACTGATATTGCACAGTAGTGAACATTAGGTGCAGTTTGTGATATTGTCCAGGTTGGAGGTGTGTGTGAGGTTTACAGGGATCAGTGCGGGTTGTGCTCTCTAACAGCTGGAGGAAGTGTGAAGCAGTCTGTAGCTGAAGGAGCTCTCCAGTGTGATCAGAAGTGTGTCAACATATTTATTCTTTAAATGAAATGAAACAATCACCTTTTAGAGATACAGGATAAGATCTAGACCTGATAAATGTTGTATTTAATGAGTTTATCTCATGTTCAGTGTATTCGAAGTAGTTACTCTATCAGTCAGTTGAATGAAGAGGTGAAAACCACAAAGTCTTCCTCTGAAATGAAGTGTGATTAAAAGTGTTAAAGACAGCCACAAATAGACTTGAATCAAACATCAGTAACTCAGAACAGTAATAAAAGTATTGTACAGTAGTAGTTGATAGACTGGTACTGACTAGTCTATAAAACATCACGGAGCAAGACTAGTTTAAAATGTTGATTGCACTTGGAATAAAAACAAATACATTTTCCTCATTTGGTAATTGTTAAAATACAAAAGTTATAATAAGCATTCAACAGATTCATTCATTAATAAAGTAACCACCAGTTGCTAACCTTATACTACATTACGCACCACGCATCATTAACTGAAACACTGGCACCTTTTCCCTACTTTTTGTGGAGATCTGTCTATTTTCACTTCCTTGTGAAAATCTATTATCTTTTCTTATTTTGCATATTTACATGTCTTTGATCCGGTTTGTCACTAAATGTTCTTGTCTGTGTGTTTAAACTGTTTCTCTGGTCTCATTGTTTCAGATCAGGCCACAAACCCAAACAACCAGGAGGACCGATGGGACTGCATCCAGGGCTTCTACCAGCTCGTCAACCAGGAGACGGACGGGTGAGCACAACACGAATATGAATTTTAATACTTCCTGAGTTAGTCAATGAATCATTTTATCTATAAAATGACAGAAAATATTGAAAATTGACCATCATAACCTTCCCAAAACCTAAGTTAACATATTCAAAGGTTTTGTTTTATTCAGCCAAAACTCCAAAACCCTAAAAATATTCTTTATAATCACATTTATGACAAACAAAAGTATCAAATAGTCACTTTAACTGTGAAAATTTTGCATTTTTGCTGTCAAAAAATCAAATAAATATCAAAATTGTAACCAATTCATCCTCTGATGAATTACTAATTGATTAATTGCTTTCAGCTCAGAGTCATTTCATGAGAACAACCCTATATGGATCTCCTGATGATGAACAATGAACACCAATTCAAGTTTTAGAGGGAAACCAGTTGCTTCTGGAAGTTACTTAAAGAGTTTGAGAAAGAGTTGCTTCACATCCATGTTGTCATATTTCTTAGTGCAACAGTGAGGGGGAACTCTACGGCTCCTTTCACCCTTTTAAACCTTTTTTCTCTTGTTTTATGAATATATATTAGAGCAGTATATTTAACACCATGTTGGATTTGAGTTGCATGGAAAGCTGCACCAATCAGAGCTATGATAAAAATCCTGTTTAGCAGGTTTCCAACCATTTCTATCAGAAGTACTGAAGCATGCTTACTGTATGTGTTGAAGCTCTGCACCTCTTTTTAATCTCATTCTGTGTGTTTCAGCCCACAGATAGCCATTCGTCTCCTCGGTCATAAAATCCAGTCCCCCCAAGAAAAAGAGTCGCTGCAAGCTGTCACTGTAAGTAATCAGACTTACATGACACACCGATGACACACTGATGATAATACTGTTGTCAAAACTTCAGTATTTTATCTGCGAAGCTACCAGTAACATGTTGTGCCCTAATTTTATCATTTAAAATGTCAGTTTTTTATACTTAAGGAAGAAGTTGTTAAAGTAATTCAAACCAGGAGGACAACTGGAGTGATTATGTGCTTCCATTCAAACATTCAAAATGGTTTCAAAACAGGATCCGACCTAAACTGACCTAAACCAGTCTGTGATAACAAATCAACATATTTTCATCTGATTTAAATTTAATATTACAATTCAGAATTGTAGCTTTTTTTTTAAACTGAAAAAAATAGGTATAAGGTCATTTAAATTAGGCATATTGACATCATTATCAAAAATAAGTGTAAAATGTGTGATACTATGTTGGAATAAAGTTGACTAAAAAGGTCTAACACAGAGTTGGTTGATCATTTAAACCTTAAGCTTTATAAACAGTCAACACAGTCTACTGTAAATTCACCCAGGAGGAAAAAGTACGTAAGTAAGCACTATTAACAGGAAGATAACAGGATGTTTAAAAATGACAAAAAAATATTATTCAATCAAACAGTAGCTATAGTATCTTTGTGCAATCATAAAGTATACTTCTGCTGTTTCTCATGGCTTATTCTTAACATTAATCACATATTTGATTTAATCTGACATAAACCTATCAACATATTTTCATCTGATATAAATTTTGATATTACAATTCAGAATTTCAGCTTTTTTTTTTAACTGAAAAAAAGGTATAAGGTCATTTAATTCATTATGAAAAATAAGTGGTCTAGGGTCTAACACAGAGACGGGTGATCATTTAAACCTTTAAAGCTTTATAAACAGTCAACACAGTCTAAATTCACCCAGGAGGAAAAAGTTGCTCTATTAACAGGAAGACAACAGGATGTTTAAAAAATAACAAAAAAATATTATTCAATCTCCGATCATTCAATCAAACAGTAGCTATAGTATCTTTGTGTAATCATAAAGTATTCTCATGGCTTATTCTTGACATTATTCACAGGGCCTTCAAAGGTTCAGTCCTTTGTTGCAGCAGAGGGGGGATGACCGTCTGTGAATAATAGCTGTGACTAATTTTTATCACATGAGCCCCGAGTGACACGAGGAGTTTAATCTTCATTTGAATCCGATCCAGCAGAAACACAGTTAGTTGTCTTTTACAGCGTTTCACTTTAACGTTGGTGCACCTTGGAGACGTTTCTCGACGGTTCATGTGCTTCGTGTCATGTGACATGCCGAGGTGGTTAACCACAAAGAGGCTGTGACAAATCAGTTTCGTTTCTATTGGTTTACAAGAGAACAAAAGGAAATCTTTCTCTTTTTTTTTTTTTTTCATTTCCACTTGTTTACGAAGCTTTTGCACATCATATTTTCTCTGCTTCTCTTTTCAGGTTCTCGAGGCGTGTATGAACAACTGTGGCAAGAGGTTCCACAGAGAGGCTGCCAAGTTTCGCTTTCTGAATGAGCTCATCAAAGTCTTAACACCAAAGGTAAACACAGTCAGTCTGTCGTTATGGCAACATGATTAGTGATGATTAGCCAAATATAAGAATCAAAAAACAGGTTTATTGCTAAATTACTACAAACAAGGAATTTGCTCTGGTGAAGCTTTTTTATAACAATTAACCTTCCTGTCGTCCTCCCGTCTGTTTTGACTGTTCCTTCTTTCCTCCCTTCCTCTTTTCCTTTCTCCCTCCTTCCTTCTTTCCTCCGTCCTTCCTTTCTTCCTCCCTCCTTCCCTTCCTCCCTTCGTCCCTTCTTTGTCCCTTCCTTCCGTCTGTCCTTCCTTCCTTCCTTCCTCCCTCCCTTCCTTCCATCCTTCCATCCTTCCTTCCTTATTCATCCCTTCCTTCTTTCCTCTGTCCCTCCCTTCCTTCCTTCCTTCCTCCGTCCTTCCTTCTTTCCTTCCTTCCTTCCTTCCTTCCTTCCTTCCTCCCTCCCTCCCTCCCTTCCATCCTCCCTTCCTCTTTTCTTTTCTCCCTCCCTCTTACCTTCCTCCCTCCCTCCCTCCCTCCCTCCCTCCCTTCCTCCTTTCCTTCCTTCTTTGTCCCTTCCTTCTTTGTCCCTTCCTTCCTTGACTCGAGGACAACAGGAGGGTTAATAAAGTCAGATAATGATCATAATAAAGTTTATTTGCAGAGCACTTTTAAAAGAGCACTTGACCTGGAAGTGCAAATATTGACAGTACAAACAGTTCATGTAATGTGCAAATATAGTAATACGAAACATGTTGGATGTGATTGTATGTAAAGTAGGTTGCAGGCTGGATACGTATGCATGTATCTAAAAAGCAAAGACGCCCTTTAATGCAGAAAAGAGGAACTGAAGAGTAGAGTTCCTAGTCGGGTGTGCACTAAGGCTGCTTCATTGATGTCATCGACTCTGATAGCAAACATAATAATTGTCTAATGCTCTTTTTTCTCATTTGATCTGAGTTTTGTGCTCAGATGGCAAAAATAGCAAACATTACATGTCTAACCTCACAGAGATATATCTAGTGTGAGACAAACATGTTAATAGCTGCAATAAATGTATAATTTGATTGAATTTATGGTGTTTTTTTGGTTTAAAAATACTATAAATATTTAAAATAGTAAAAAATGTCGATCACTGTCTCCCCCAAACACAAAATGACATCCTCAAATGTCATCTTTTGTTCACAACTCAAAAATATTAATTTCACTGTCATTGAAATCAGAAAATATCCACATTTAAAAGCTGATTCCTAAACAATGAATCGATTATCAAAATAGATGCTGGTTAATTTAATAGTTAACAGCCAATCAATTAATTAACTAACTGATCTCCATGTTAATGTTTTGGCTGAGTGACTTTCATCAGGTCTGATCTGTGTGTGATTTTATTTTGTGTTTGATTCGGTTTTAGTGTTCAGTTTTATTTTTGGTTTTAGCACCACAACTTAACAACCACCAGTCATCTACTGTACAAAGCTGCGGTTAAAATAAAGAACAAAGCAATTACCAGAAACATGAAACTGAATCACCACACAACAAAACTCCAACTAAATCATATAAAATGATTACAGAGACAGTTTCATCATCTCCATTAAAAACAAGAACATTATTTACATTAGTTATAATATCAGAGCTAAATGTATTAGCCATATAAAAGCTGTCTGTCTGGCTGACTTTGTCTTTATCTTTATCTAATTTGACTGCTTTAACTTTCCTGTCGTCCTCCCGGGTCAAATTGACCCCGTCTGGTTTGACTGTTCCTTCCTTCCTTCCTTCCTTCCTTCCTTCCTTCCTTACTTCCTTACTTCCTTACTTCCTTCCTTCCTCTCTCTTTCCTCTCTTCCTTCCTTCCCTCCCCTTTCTTCCTTCCTTCCCTCCCCTTTCTTCCTTCCTTCAGTCCTTCCTCCTTCCTTCCTTCCTGCCTTCCTTCTTTCCTTTCTTCCCTTCCTCCCTCCCTTCTATCCTCCCTCCGTCCTCCCTTCCTTCTTTCCTCTGTACTTCCTTCCTTCCTTTCCTTCCTCCCTCCCTCCTTCTCTCTTCCCTTCCTTCCCTCCTTCCTTCCTCCCTTCCTTCTTTGACTCGAGGACAACAGGAAGGTTAAAGTCTCACAGATGAATCAGTGTCTCTAATTTTAAGATGTAATGTTTATCTTTCCTGAGCAGTATTTCGGTGCGTGGACCTCCCAGAAAGTAAAAGACCGAGTGACAGAGGTTCTTTACGGCTGGACGCTCTGGCTTAAAGAAGAACCCAAGATCCAGGAAGCGTACTCTATGCTCAAGAAACAAGGTCTGGATGCAGCATTTTTAAAATCTGAGATTAGCCTGATGTTCAGTTTAGAATAGATACTCTATACTAAGGTGTAATAATGTGGCTTTTTCTCAAGAATCAAACCATCTTACACTTGTTGTTCTTGTTGTTTCAGGTATTGTAAAGAAAGATCCCAAACTACCAGATGCAGTTATAATGGCTCCTCCGCCACAAAGAACCACAAACTCAGTGTTTGACCAGGAGGAGAAGGCCAAAGTGAGTGTGTGTGTGTGTGTGTGTGTGTGTGTGTGTGTGTGTGTGTGTGTGTGTGTGTGTGTGTGTGTGTGTTTAAAATCACATCAATTAATAAAAACACACAAATTATATTTACGATGGAGAAAACTACGGCATTTGAGAAAAGATGGGAACCTATAACAAAAATTATATCAGAACTCTAAGCACCTTTTTCTCCTTTTTTTTTTTTTTAAATTTATATATTTATTTTTAATATTCTCTCAGTAGCAACTATTTGTGATTGTATGTACATCTTCATGTTTTTCAAATATGTGGAATAAATAAAAAGTAAAAAAAACAACAACACAGAAATATGAAGTGATTACATGTGTTTGTCTCTCTGCAGCTTTTAGCCAGATTACTGAAAAGTCAACGTCTTGAAGATCTGGAAACTGCCAACAGACTCATTAAAAACACAATCAAAGAGGTGAGGTTGTGCATATGATGGAAGTAGACGTCATCTCATACACATATATTTATAAATGTATGAATTGGGTTCACATTCTTGTGTGTGTATGTGTGTGTTTTAGGAGCAGGAGAAAGCAGAGAAAGTGTCAAAGCGTGAATCTACTCTGCAGGAGGTGGAGAGCAGCAGTAAGCAGCTCAGAGAGATGCTGAATCAGCACAGTGTCACGGGACCGTCGCTACAGCCCAGTGATGACTTGAAGGTATTAAAATGATCTGATAGAGCCAAATAAACAAGACACCAGCCGGCCGCAGGGTTGGAGGTTTGTTGAGTCCAGTGCTGTGATTAAAGCCTCTCTATCGCCATCTAGTGGCTGCTTAATGAACAGGTTGACACTTGATTCACCTCCCTGTGATTGGACTGAACCAGTAAACATTTATTCAGTAATTTGAAGGTTAAAACATTCACATTTAAATGTTATACATCAATCAGTGTTTTTCCAATCTGGTGTTTCCGACCCTCGTAATGGTTCACAAAATAAATCTGTAAATACATCCTGTAAATGGAGATGATTAACAAAAGAGGAAGTTATGAATCATTTCTGCAAGAAAAAAAAAACACTTTTGAGATTTTTAGATTGGAATTACAACACGTAACCGTGTGACTAATGTTAATATTGACTCCAGCATGAAGAGACGCTGAGCTAATCACAGTCTCAGACATAAACGAAACGATGTGCCCTGGGTAGTGATGCGTGGGTCTGGGTTTTTTCTAACCCGCGGGTCCCACATTTATGAAATAATTTGACCTGCCCCGTCTTTTGATTCTGGCTTGTTGTGGCCCGCTGCTTGGTGCTTTTGTGACGTCAGGTCGCTGGTAGATTTACCCAACATTGTTGTTAAGAAGTAGGCTGTATATTTAATCCTTAATGACCCGCCCCACCATCAGCATCATTTCCCAAAAGATTACATTGGAGCTCGTCTTGTGGTGCTCTCGCTCAATACTGGACAGATTTCCGCATTTAGACCTAAAATGACACATTTAGCTCAGCCTTCAGCTTGATTTCTAGATGCCTTTAGACCTTAAATACAATAATATATGAGATATTTGCATGAATTTCAGTTCAGGACTTCAGTGAAGAAATCCACAGTTAATATTATTAGCATTGGATTTTTACCATTGATATCAATATTACATATAGTTATATATTATATTAACTACTTGGGCTTATAGTCCTACTCTGGGAAGTTAAAACCACTATGTGTAGACTTTTATTGTACAGTTGGAAAGATGAGTTGATAGATTGTCAGTTGACAGCAGATTAATGCAAAAATGGGAAATCAGAGTACATTAAACATCTTTGGGTTTTTAACTGTTTATTGGACTAAACAATTCAAAAAACTGGTCTTGGGCTCTGAGACATTGCTACTGGTGTTTTTCACTTTTCTTTAAATTTATAGACAAAACCGTTAACTGATTGATTTAGAAAGTAGTAGACAGATTAAAGAATAATAAAAATAAATTTGTGGTAGCCTTTTTTTTTGTCTTTTGACTTCTGCAGTAAAACAAGTATCATGTACTATAAATACATTTCTAGAGGTGTGACATTTGAGAACAGGAAATTATGTTTGAGTCCAGCTAACCTACAAATATTTGTTCTGCTAGTGAATGTGTTTGTGTGGAAGTGAGATATAAATGCTGCCACGCTGACATTATTTGACCCTTGGCTCTCTCTGCTGCAGGCGCTGTACGAACGCTGTGACCGGCTGAGGCCCAGTCTGTTCCGCCTGGCCAGCGACACGGTGGACGACGATGCAGCTCTGGCTCGAATCTTAGCGGCTAACGACGAGCTGACACTCGCAGTGACCGTCTACAAAGAGCGGGTTGGGAAAGGAGTGTGTAACGGACGAAGTGAAAGAAGTAAAAGTGAAGAAGAAGAGAAAGTGACCAATAAATGTAATGATTTGCTTCCAAAATGCCTGATTTTGTTCACATTATCTGTGGATGCTTTCACTGTGTGTTTGGTACTGCTCTCTTCTGCTTGTATTTGACCCCGTTCCTTCTTATTTTAGCTCCTACAAGTCCCAGAGAGATTAAGAGCTACCACCTCATCGACCTGTCGGCTCTGGACTCGCCGCAAACACACAGAAACACTGATTCACCGCCACCGCCGACCTTCGAATCCTCTTCACCTGCTTTCAACCCCTTCCTCTCAGCAGCTGACCAGGACTTTACAGAATTAGGTATCCTCCCACATCCATGTCCCCCACTTTTTCTAATTTATTCTCTGTAGAATTGAACAATATATTTCATTGTGTCGTCCTGTAATTACAGACTTACATCATCTGGTCTCAAAACCCAGCCAAGAGAGTCCGAAGTCGTATTTTGAAGAACTAATGCAGGTGAGACTTGGATATAAAGTTAAATATTAAAGGTTTAAAAGTGGTTTTATTTGGTAAAGTGTGTTAAATGGTGTGTTCTTTATTGACAGCTTAATGATGACGTTCAGATAATGAATGCTGAGCAGTTTGGGGGAAGAGGCCCTGTGCTGAGAGCCCGTGGGTGCGGAGGAAACGGTGCCTCATCAAATGGGATGGACATATGGTAAGGATCCCTCCTTCTTTCCTTCCCTCCTTCCTTTCCTCCCTTCCTTCTTTCCATCTGTCCTCCCTCCCTCCCTCCTTCTCTCTTCCTTTCCTTCCCTCCTTCCTGCCTCCCTTCCTTCTTTCCTTTCCTTTCCTCCCTTCCTCCCTCCCTCCTTCCATCTGTCCTCCCTCCCTCCTTCTCTCTTCCTTTCCTTTCCTTCCCTCCTTCCCTCCTTCTTTGAGTGGAGGACAACAGGAAGGTTAAAGTCTCACAGATAGTAAAATCAGTGTCTCTGATTTTAAGATGTAATGTTTTAGTTTATGTTAATACTCTAGTTCAGGTTTGAAAACACTTCTTTAACATACTACAATCAAGATATACTATGTTTTTTACTTTAATGATTGTTTAAAGCAGGTTATTAGTACATTTAGACATTATTTGCCCTTTTTTATATCCGTATCATTATTAAACTCTTTTTTTTTTTTCAGGTCACTTCCTTCAGATCAACAGTTTACAAGTTCGGGGTCATCATCAAACTCTCAGAAACACCCAAATGAAATGTCTGGGTCTCCAGTGAAATCAGAGGAGGGCTTGTGTCACCAACATGTACTGAAAAATATCTTCGTTCCCATGGAGACCATCAAATCCAGTACGTTCCGAGTGTTTGAAATTATAATATAAATGAAGGAAAAGCCATATCACCCGCCTGTTTTGAAGCTTTCTCCTTTGACTTTACGGTTAAGTGTGTGTCCTTCTTGTTTCTGAAAGGTCAACTGGAGCCAATCACTTTATTTGATCAGGGCGGTGTACACGTCTCGCTCCATTTCGCCAAAGACTCTCCACTGGGTCACCCCGACGTTGCTGTAGTCGTCCTCTCCACTGTGAACACCTCACCCCTCACTGTGAGAGACTTCCTGTTTCAAGCTGCTGTTCCAAAGGTAAAAAAAACCTCTGATCATATAAACACACATTTAAAATCTGTTATCGAAATATTATAAAGTGTGGTTGACAAAATTGCTCTCATCTGTTTGAGTCCTCAAAATGAACCAGCAACTATTTCCATATTCACATATTACATTCTCTTAAATATGAGGATATGATTGTTGGTCAGACCAAACGAGCCACTTAAAGATGCAACTTTAGGCTTTGAGATCTTTATTTGAACTTTAAGTATATTTGACATCTTCTAGCTCGAACAATTACCAAATATATTTTTAATTATTATCAATCATGCAAATAATTTGTCTACTTCGGTCTTATAGTTCAGTAAGTTTAGTCTTTTGTACTTAAATACATGTTTCCAATCAAAAAGGTTTCCATAGTTTGACCACCTGTGGCCCAGATAACAGCTGGCACATCTGTCGTGTCTCAAGTGTTGATATCGGTGCTGCTGGATGGATGCTCTTTTCTGTAGATTTAAGTGTTGAAATTCATCCAAAAGATGTTAAATGCAAAGTATCTGCAGGTCTTGAAAACTCACAAAAAGCAGTGAATTCATTTACCTAAAAAAAAGGCCTGAGACGAATCTAAAAAGTCTTAAATTTAATCTACAAAGGTCTACAGATTCATTTCCTTTTCTGCTGCAGATGGTAAACATTAGTTATAATTTACTACTACTGGTTTTCTGTCATTTTAAATTGCATCCAATGAGATAAAATCATCTTTAAAGTCTTGAATTAATTGAACAGTGCAAAAACTCTTGTCAATCAGAGTGACGTCAGGAGATCCGTCTGGGTGTCCGAGGCGCCCCCTGCTGGAGCCAGGCCTCCACTTCACATTTCAGACACTTTCCAAACACTTGCCACACTTTTAACTTTGCTCTTTCCTTTTTGTTGTTTGTCTTTGTTGATATTTTATGCACGTTCCTGTTCTATTAAACATAATTCTGTGTGCAAATCGAGCTGTTTGTGATTGAAACATTCAGTTAATAATCAGTTTTAATACCTGCAGACCATGTCGGTGAAACTTCAGCCTGCGTCAGGGACAATCCTACCTCCTTACAACCCTCTTCTGCCTCCACCTGCCATCTCTCAGGTCCTCCTATTGGCTAATCCACAGAAGGTGAGTTTGAGGGTTTGCATCATAATAACACATTTTCACACATAGACTGATCTAACTCCGTGACTGACTTCCTGTCCTCGTTTCATTAGCGTAACGTGCGTCTACGCTACAAGCTGACACTGACACACGGAGACCAACAGCTGAACGAGACCGGAGAGGTAGACAACTTCCCTGACTGGACATCTTTAATCGGCCACTAAAAACAAAACCATCAGAGAGACTTTGCTTCAGAAAACTTTCACCTGTGAAGGATCTAGACCAGGAAATCTAGATTTTGAATACAGAGAGTTAAATGAAGCCCTTTTGAGATAAGACGTAAAAAGATCAGCAAACTGATGTGGACAAAAAGTAATCTCAAGACTTGCTTTACTCTAAAAGAAAGGTGGGTAAACTGTGTTCCACGTATGAAAGGATAAGAGACTTTGACAGTTCAAGTGGGTCCGGTACATCCCTGATCGTGTCTGATTCAGGTTTTCAGTCTTCTGCTGTTGTCTTATTTGTGTTGTTACTGCGATCGCTGCCTTCTGTGAGATTAGATACTGTTTGTTTCAGCAGCTTAACAAAATCTTCCAAGAATCAATCAAAAAGAAAATGTATTGAAAAAAAGATAAAGGTAAAATTTGCAATTAAACTATACAAGATGTGTAGTTACAATATTCTCAGTTTCAGTTCTGACACAATCTCATCACAGTGGTGGTAAAATAATTCATAGAACCAGTGTGTAGCATATTAAGTGTTTAGTGGCATTTATAGGAACAGACGTGGAACAAATATAGTATGTCCTTAAAGGTATACTATGCAGGATTTTGGTTGGTCCTGAGCCGAGCTAGAGAGTGAATGAAGAGAGAGAGAGAGAGAGAGAGAGAATGGAGCAAGTGAGAAGAAAGTCGTGAATCAGATAAATAAAACATAATTTTCCGATTGTTTCATGGTGGTTACGTTCAAAAGCACAAATAAAAACACTCAGGAAGGTGAAGAAGCATTACTGGATGTTGTGTGAAAGATGCTGTGGCCTCTCTGCTCTGCTCTGCGTGTCTGTAGTTCGGCCTCGAGAGACAGAAACAGAAATGTAAACTGGTCACTATGTTTTTATATATATATATATATATATATTTAGAGTCCTGATCTCACACTGTGCACACTGTTATTGGCTGAGAAACGTCCTGACCACAGCAAGATAATGAGAAAGAGGTCAAGGTCTTAAGAAAAGAAACAAATACACGACCACACACTTCTATAGGTGATAAGTGATGATTAAGAGGGGTTACTTTTGGCTTGTTTCAGACAGAGGCTGAACTGAGGGTCTGCATGAAGAGCCAGAATAAGTTAACTAAAGTTTGTTGTTTATTTTTAAACTTTAGATCATCAAATATATTCACGTAGAGCCCCAGAATATAAATATAGACATAGAAATGTGCATGATATGTCCCCTTTAAGACAACCTGTTTTAAACGGGACCCTAACCCTTGTGTTGTGCTTTCAGCCAATGTGAACGCAGCATTTTAATGGCATTGTGTCAGAACTGAAACTTTAAAAAGAAAAAGTGCCGACAGAAGAGAAATACAGATCAATAAAAGAAAGTAGAGAATATTGTAATGAAATGCGGCACTCTTGTGTAGTTTTTCCCTCTTGGGTCATTTGATTTGAAACATAATAGTTTTAAATTAAGGTTTTTTTTGTTTGATACTTTGGGAAATTTTGTTCAGTTATGGAGAAATTTAATCTCTAACTTTCTGCTGGTTGTTAAAGTTTGACTATGCAGCCTAGTGAAATATCTGCCAGTGAATATTTGTATTTATTTGCTTTTAATACTGTTGTGACATCACAGTTTGTTTCTTAAGTGCCTTAAGATGGAAAATTGCCGAAACCCTTTTCACACACTTTAAAAGGGTTAGGCAATATAATAATAATAATAATGATATATGCAGCTTCAGCCATTTTTCAGTCACTTTTTTTTTGACAGACTGCAGAAAAAACATTAAGTTGTGTTATTGGGCTGTTTTGAGCCGCTCTATTTAAGTATCTTCCTCTTTTTTGTAAGTTAATGGATGAACAAAGCTGAATCTGTATATGCAGACCTGAAAATAAACATTTTTAAGATTAATGTCCAGAAATCATAATTCTGAGGTAAAGTCCATATTTTGAGCTCATCATTACACTTCTGTGTATTTATGCTATGAATGAGGTTTTTCTTTATGAAGTGAATGTGTGAGCAGCCTTTTTGTATTCTTGCTATTCAAAGATGTAAAAACATTTTATAAGAGACAATATAATGTTCCCATGAATCTGATGCAGGGTTTATTGAACCTTATTATTTGATTTTGACCTTGATCTTGAATTTTTCATCAATACATCGTCAACTGGGTTATTGTTTTCTGACCAGATCGGTGTTTAATTTGTAGTCTGTGAAACTTTATGATGCTATTTTTGATCCCAGAGCAATTTCATCTCCTCCGTTACTGTTAAGAAACTTCTGCTTTTTGGTTTTAATCAGGTTTTATTCTGCAGGACTGATTATCTGCCATATTTCTGTCTGTCGTGTGTTGCTCTGCCATGTGTCAGTATGACTTCATCAATAAATACAAATGCCAAAGTTCAAACTCTGTTTTATCAAATATTCTGAATCCAAATCTAAAAATGTGTTTTTAATCACCCTCAACTGACTCAGCTTGTTTCAGTCTTTCAGGTTTTCAGAGTCGAACCCTTCGTACAACACAAAGGCAGACGCTGACATTAAGAGACTTTAACATTAAGACAATTCTGCAACTAACAACTATTTTTTATTTTGGATTCATCTGCAAATATTTTCTAAATTAATTGATCCATTTATATGAATCAGAATGTGTTAAAGCCCAAGTTGACTCATATAAACTGCTACATTTAACCCTCCTGTTGTCCTCGAGTCAAGGAAGGAAGGGAGGAAGAAGGAAGGAAAGGAGGGAGGGAGAGAGGGAGGAAGGAAAGAGGGAAGGAAGGAAGGAAAGGAGGAAAGGAGAAGGAAGGAGGGAAGGAAAGAGAGAAGGAAGGAAGGAAGGAAGGGAGGAAGGAAAGGAGGAAGGGAGAAGGAAGGAAGGAAGGGAGTAATGAGGGAGGAAAGGAGGAAGGGAGAAGGAAGGATGGAAGAAAGGAAAGGAGTAAGGACGAAAAGAGGAAGGAAGGAAAGGAGTAAGGAGGGAGGGAGGAAAGGAGTAAGGAGGGAGGGAGGAAGGAACGAGGAAGGAAGGAAAGGAGTAAGGAGGAAAGGAAGAAGGAATGAAGGAAGGAAAGGAGGAAGGAAAGGAGTAAGGTGAGGAAGAAGGGAGGAAAAATTGAAAGAATAATGAAGGAAGGGAGGAAAGAAGGAACAGTCAAAACAGACGGGGTCAGTTTGACCCGGGAGAACGACACGAAGGTTAAGTTGAGTTCACAGGTTTTAGCTCTGGTGAAATCGATCTCAGTTGGTCCATTTTGTTTGTTTGTCTCCATGGTTACAGCATGCTGCGTTTATGTGCCGGTGTGTCATATCTGGCAATCTGAGGTGTTGAAATGGGCGTCAACCTGATCTCACACAGGAATACAAAATGTGTTAAAATGATGCGCCAGGTTGGACGGGTCGAATCACACACTGGCCAAAACCAAAACACACACAAGAGAGGAGAGTAGTATTATAGCCGCAGAAACCAGTATGTTCACTTAATGTCTAAAAATACATCAGTTGCTTTATGAGTTAGAACAATAAACATATTATATATTGGTCCTTTAAGTAATAGTCTAAAACTGAAATATCTGTCGGCAGAGACAAGCTCAGTGCATCTAGAGCTCGTCAGTGTTTGCTTGAAAAAGTAACTAAAACAGTAAATTAACTAAATTGGTTTCTGATTTCTCCGTTAATGGACTCATCATTTAACCTTTGTGTCGTCCTCCCGGGTCAAATTGACCCCGTCTGTTTTGACTGTTCCTTCCTTCCTTCGTTTCTTCCTTCCTTCCTTCCTTCCTTCCTTCCTTCCTTCCTCTGTCCTTCTTTTCTTCCTACTTTCCTCTGTCCTTCCTTCCTTTCCTTCCTCCCTTCCTTCCCTCCTTCACTTCTCCTTTCCTTCCTTCTTCCTCCTTTCCTCCTTTCCTTCCTTCTTTCCAGCTTTCCTTCCTTTCCTTCCTTCCTTCCTTGACTCGAGGACAACAGGAGGGTTAAGGTCACATGAAAACACTAATAGGACTTCAAGTTTCTATTCAAAGAGTAGATAACAGCCGTATCATCACATAAAACAGTTACTGTCATTCATTTTATGAGTCCATAATCTCTATTTTATTAGAACGTTTCATGGAAATAACTCTAATTTAGTATTTATCTGCATGGAAAGTAAGAATTTCTTCAAAAGACTTGTTTCACTTAAAGTCAAGTTAATATCAGTTTATGATTTATTATTTCACATTGTTGGATGTTCAGCTTGACTTTCTGTCGACTAACAAACGTTTAAAGCCTCATTTATCAGCTCTGAGAGACCACCGCAGCTAATATTAGCTAATTATTACTGAAAACAAAGTTCAGCTGAGGCTAAATGTTAGTTGTATATTTAGTCATAAATCACAGTACTGGACAAATTTAAATCTTGACCTGATGATGCTGCTGGATGAGAACACACTGCAGACATGTTGACCTGACATTAACAATGTCCCAGTAATCCCAGTCAGTGAATGAGCTCGATACCAGAACACTGGAACTGGCTCAGCTAAGTAAAGTGCAGCAGCTGTGATTTTCCTGCTTTGAGAAGTCAAAATATCTTCCATTGAAATCATTTGATTCATCCTCAGTTGGACATACACGTCGACAACAATCCATCCAACAGTTACTGAAACATTTCACTCAGAAATACCAATGTGAACCTCATGATGGCGCCAGAGGTCCTCCATCATAAATCTCTCTTTAACTCCTGGATGGATTTTATTAAACTTTATACAACGTGTTGGACAGAGTGACCCTGGCAGTCTGAGGGCATGACTAAAACCCTCAAGCAATTAAATGGATTAGTCTTGAATTATTGTAATTAGTCTAATAATTAACAACAAATCTTACATTTCTTTCCTGGAAACCACTAAGGATTTAAAAAAAGAAGAAGACATATTTAATATTTAATAATTGATAAAAGTAGGAAGATGTCATGAAAAGTTCCCAAATATCTGCAACTGACAACGGCAACCCATCAACTTCATTGATCATATTTATTATATGACATCAGCAGATTAAAATACATGTTTATTATGTACATATATGCAACAGGGGTGATAAAGTGCCAAATACCTTTTCTTCTTTTTCTTTTATTTTTATACAAAAACTAAAACAAAAAAATCAACTTGTGGAAGACCTTCACACCCTTTTTTTTTTTTAAGCCTGGTCCCACAATTCATTGCTTCATGGACGAGTAGCCACCTTGTAGGAGGAAGGCTGAATTGCTCAGTGCTGGTCGTCGTGGTAACAGTTTGGCACGATTCACCCGGGAGGGGGGGTGAAAGGGAAGGGGGGGTCACAGTCACAGACTTGGGGAGTCGTGAAAACCATTGTGATGGCATGAACACTGTTTGGGTTTTGTTTTGTTTTTTTTTGTTTTTTTTTAAATAACATGAACCGACATCGACACATACAACAGGGTCAGCCTTTTTTAATTTCATCTTTAAAAAAAAAAAAGCTGCACCGGGTCCAGGTTTTTTTTTGTTTTGTTCTTACAGTACCGCAAACGACAAACAGTGGTTTTTAAGGTTAGTATGTGAGGAGGTTAAACTGCTCCTAGCCCAGAGGAGTCACACACGGCACTCCTGATCACAAGTGGAAAGTTTTTTGTAGTAAATAGAAGACGACAGACTACACTTTCCAGACCTTTTTTTTGTCATTTTTTGCATTTTTTTGCTTATTTTGTCCCCCACTCCCTCCCTCCATCCATCCCTCCCTCTCTCCATCCCTCCCTCTCAGAAGAAGTTGACATTCTTATTGACGGATCTCATAAACGAGACGATGGGAAGCGGTCCGTGAGATAAGGAGGACAGGCACACACTTATTTGCATGTTCAAGGTTTTTAAGATTTTTCAGGCGCTACAAAAAGTCGTTAAAACTGCCCCACCACCCCTCCTGCCCCCACTTTTTAAACCCCCCCTTGGTTTATTAGTTATTACCCCCTACGGCAGTGATGAGTGTACAGATATCAGGTGATGAAGACTCGCTACCGGCTGATTCTCGATGGAGAAGGCCGTCCCCTGGAAGGCGTTTGTTAAAAACTTACTTAAAAAATGTTTTAGCTGTGAAGTTTTGAGTAGCGGAGTGTAACGCCGAGCCTTCAGCCGTGAGAGCGTCACATGACCAAAGTTGGACCACCGAGCACGTTATCCGGAAAGAAGGGACGTCTATTCATCCTCTTCATCCTCTTCCTCCGCAGTGACGTTATTGACCGTTGCAGCCTCTCCTCTTCCTTCTTATCTCCTCTTTTAAATGAATTTCCTCTCTGATCTTGTCAAGTTTTTATGCCCTAACTAACTCTCCTCTCCTTCCTCCTCCTTATCTTCATCTTCAGCTGCCGCCTCCTCTTCCTCTTCCTCTTCTGCTGCTTCTCCTGTCTCCTCTTCCTCGATCACATTTTCCTCTGCTTCTCCCTCTTCCTCCTCTGCTTTCTCCTCTGTCTCCTCCTCCTCTTGTTCTACATTTTCCTCTGTTTCTGCCTCCTCCTCTTCCTCAACTTTGTCCTCATCCTCTTCCTCTCTCTCTATCTCCTCCTCTACATTCTCCTCAGTCTCTCCTTCCTCCTCCCCCTCGCCTTCCTCTTCTCCATCCATTCCCCCTTCTGTTGCCTCCTCACCTTCATCCTCTTTTTCCTCTTGCTCATCACCCTCCTCTTCTTGCTCCGCTTCATCCTCCTCATTTCCCTCTCCTTCCTGATTTTGCTCGCTCTCCTCCTCCTCTCCTTTTGTCTCCTCATCCTCCTCCGCTGCATCATTCATTTCCTCTCCTCCTTCCGTTTCATCCGTCTGCCCTCCTGGGTTCTCCTCCTCTTCTATCTGCTCCTCTCCGCGCTCTTCATCCTCCTCTTCTCCCACCCTATCTCCAGCCTCCGTCTCCTCATCTTCGTCTTGGACTCCATTCTGTTCGCTGTTGTGATTCTCCTCGTCTTCTTTCTCAGTTTCGACGTGGTTCTGCTCCTCGAGGTTCGGCTCTCCATCCTCGCTGTCGTCGTCGTCGTTGCAGCTGTCTTTCTGGCCTTCAGCGTTCGTCCCGTCGCTGTTCGTCAGGTGGATGTGGTTGTGGTTGTTGTGTTCCAGGTCCTCCAGGGTGAGTTCGAACTGGAAGCGGTCGTGCTGGAGGTGTCTGTCCGGTGGAGGCGAGGGAGACTGAGGCATCGTGTTCAGGTACCACTCCCTGTTCTCCTCCAGCGTGTCCAACAGCTCTTGGGCGTCTGGGTGCACCAGGTCGGCCCACGTCTCCCACAGCGGGTGGACGATGTAGTCGATGAAACCCACCTAGACGAGAAAGAGAGTCACACAGTAAATACAGTAGATGCACCATAAGGATACTTGGGGAAATGCATTTACTTTCTTTCTTACATAAGAAAATCAGAACCTCTCTCTTATAATATTGTTTAATACAGAGCTAGCTTAGCTTAGCATAAAGACTAGAAACAGGGGGAAACAGCTAGCCTGGCTCTTGGTGTTGAGTCTCTTTAAATTAATTTGAAGAGTGCGGTTCAGATCTGCTCTATGGAAAGTGTCTTCAGATGACTATTTTTGTGATTTGGCTCTATATAAATAAAGATTGATTGATTGACTATCGCCTCACAAAACATGCAGGTTAATTGGTGACTCTAAATCGCCCGTAGGTGTGAATGACTGGTTGTTTGTCTACGATATGTTAGCCCTGTGACGGACTGGGAGCCCGTTGAGGGTGTACTCAGCCTCTCGCCCAGTGTCAGCTGGGATTGGCTCCAACCCTGCTCCTGGAAAGCTACTGCCCTGCAAATTTTAGGTATCTTCCCACTCTAACACACCTGACTCTAATAATGAACTCGTTATCAAGCCCTTTGACAAGCTCCAGCTGCTTGTTAACGAGTTAATTATTAGAATCAGGTGTGTTAGAGTGGGAAGATACCTACATTTTGCAGGGCAGGGTTGGAGACCACTGATCTAGAGGATAAGTGGTATGGAAAATGAATAAATGAATGAATGTTTCTAAATTCTAGTTGTTTTTTAATTCTCTTGTGTTTTTTGCTTCCTCACCTCACTAAAAGTTCCTCCCTTCATCCTACACCCTTTTCGAACATTGAGTGGTTATTATTTTTGTTGTCTTTCTACATTTCTATTTTGTTTTCTACCAAAAGCTTTTCTTTTTTTATTTTAGCATATTTGAAATGAACAAACTAAGGTTTGAACTGTGAAAAAATGGCTTAATGGGGCGTTATGTATACGGTGACTCCAGGAAATCATTGCACTTAGCCATGAAATAGTCCTGCGTCACAGACTGTAAAGCCATAAAAGTTTCATTTTTGCACATAAGCTTTTTTGTTTAGTTTTAGTTTAGGTTTTTTTTTGTTACCTTTAGAGAAAGCCAGATTAGCAGTTTCCCATTGTTTATAGTATGTATGCTAAGCTAAGCTAACTGTTCTCCAGTCTCTTGTTGGACTGATAAATGATTTTGGTGGTATCGATCTTCTCAACTAACTAGCGAGTAAGAGCATTACCGGAAATGTTGAACCATTTCTTTTAAAGCACAGAGAAATCCGACAGGCCCCAATAACAAACAAACAGAAGAAGTACAAGTACAGAATCGGTGACCACAGCCTTGACAGAGAGAGATGTCACTGTTTAACATCACGGAGATTAAAGGAGTGATATATCTGTAGCCGCTGCCAGTTGGACACAGGGGGGAAAAAACCCAAAACATTTCTCATATGAGTATCCAAAACACAATAACAAAAGAATTAATGATGCCAGAGTTTATCGTGAGCTTTTCCAGGCATGGTTACGCTGCCAGATTTATGAAAGGAAAAGGGTTTTTTTTTAATGTTGGGAGACAAAAAAACTGCAGCGCAACCACTAGCCAAGTCCGTCTCTTCCTGTCACAATACCAAACTAAATAAACAGACACATTAAATTACCATTTAGCTTTTATTAAAGGCCCAATCAGTATTATTTAATCACATAAATCTGAGGTCAAATCAAGAGTTTGATTTAATTATACTGTAGAACATTTTGCATATTTGCATGTTGTTGTGTTATATGTGCCTTGAGAGGTGACCTTGAGTGCTTTGAAAGGCGCCTCTAAATAAAATGCATTATTATTATTGATTTTAATTAAAAGTTATACGCATGTTTTGCAGCTGCTTTTAATATTAATGTTATGTTTCAATACAAAGACTTATTGGTTATTAGCAGGTTCAAATAAACTCATTGCCTTTCTGTTTAATAAGAAACACTGGTGGCAAATATGCTAAAAACAACTTTTTGATACAACACAGCATCCCTGCAGTAAATACTATTTTAGGTTTTGAGTTTTATTGGCTGCTGAAGGTGTTGATTCAACTCTTAACGGTCATTTTTCCAGCGAGTATCTTTGTGTTTCTTGGTTTAGTGTTGGTACACATCTATTTATGACATCTGTTCCTCTTTGCCAATGCAGCCTTCCTGTGTGGCAAAACATTATGAAATTTGTTATTTCCCTCACTTCACTTCCATATTACACATCTTTGCCGTGTTTCTGAATGACACATCAGCAAAGGTCTAGGAAAGAAAAAAAGAAGTCCAATAACACATCTGCCAATCTCACCATTAACAGAAGTTTTCAGCTTTACCAAACAGCTTCTTATTTCAGGGCTGTTGCATCACTAAGTGGAGATATTTCTGTTATTTCTCCACCTCCTGTATGACTAACCCTAACCCTAACCCTAACCCTGTATATGAAGAAATGTATAAAAGCCTCTGACTGAGAACTAATGTAACATCCAGAAGATATGCACTTTCTAACTCATCATGAATTTGGATTTATAGCTTTAACAATGATGCAGTTAATGGGAGAGAGAGAGAGAGAGAGATGGTAAATCTAGAAATCTGATGAACTCTGGTTGTATAAATGATGCTTTTGGTTATTGTGGTTTCAGAACTTTTTGATTACTTTCTTTTTATTTTGACAATTTTGTTCTTGATTTTATTGCAAGTTTGTATTTTCTACCTTTTACTTAGAAGTTATTTCACGTATTTTCTGATCTCTACGTGTGGCTCATTTAGTTTCTTCTTGTCTTATTGATCAGTGTGAACCCCAGGGAGACTAGTGACCAATTTGTGGACGTTGATGGGAATCCAAATAAGGATAATAATTACCTGACTCTTCTCCACAGAGGCGGTGTGTTTGTCACACATGGCGCTGATCTCCATGCCTCTTTCTCGCTCCTTGTCACCCTGTCGAAAGAACTCCTCCATGATCCTCTCTGTCCACTGTCTGTATAGCGATAAATGCTTGGTGGGGTTGCTGAGGTCTGCGCAGTGCACCATGTTCCTTAGTACCTACACACACACACACACACACACACACACACACACACACACACACACACACACACACACACACACACACACACACACACACACACACATTAACAATAGATATACACACATATCATGTCCTGTGCAGCCATACTGGTCTGTGTAGATGGAAACGTACCTGTATGCGTTCTGTATAGTGATCCAGGAGCAGCACACCAGAGCTGGTCACCTTCTTGGTCTCCACCATCGTTTTCAGGTCGGCCAGCAGCGTCATGTGTTTGGACATGTCTGTGGCCAACACCTGGAGACAAAGAGAGAAAGAAAAACTATGAAGGAAGGATAATATTCTGCTCTTATTTCTCTTGTTTTATTTCCTTAAACTTCTTTTTTGTTGATAAAAAGCCGTCACAGTAGCCGTCATTATTGTTTGAACTCGTCATTTAATGTCTTTCTACCGCTCTCTTGTAATTTATTGTGAGCAAATGTATCAAATAAATAAAAGACTAAAACTCAATTAACCAAAAGAGAAACAAAAGTAGGGGTGAAGAAGGCCACAGAAGTCAATTAAGTCTAAACAGGGGATTTCACTTTTAGTTTAAACCAGTAACTACAACTCAAACAGCACTTTGTAATAAATGGTTAAAAGTTTTGTCCATATTTCAGTTTTGGGAAGAAATCCAGCTCTTACACTATCTGAGATCATCAGCTCATTATTGTGGAGACTCACAGAGAGACCAGAAATTCTTGGCTGTCATGTTGAAAAGTTTTCTTCAAAACACTTGAATTAAAAATGTGTTATTTTTTATTAACTGTTTTAATATTTATTTAACAAGCAAACACTGAAATTAAAATCTCTTAATGAAGAGCGCCCTGGTTCAAGATGTGTAGCAACAGATTACAGCATAAAAAGATGACATTTTATCATCTTTAACCCTTACATACTGTTCAGGGTCAAATTTGAGCCATTTTTTACAAACGAGAGCTGCAGGTACCTGAACGCCTCACCTCCTCCTCTGATGGAGGCTCAGAGAGGCTGCAGGTACCTGAACGCCTCACCTCCACCTCTGATGGAGGCTCAGAGAGGCTGCAGGTACCTGAACGCCTCACCTCCACCACTGATGGTATGCATATTTCTTTTAGCCTGACTTATCCTAATGTGATGCACAGTATACAAAAATGGAAATAAAATGCATCATTTTAAAACATTTTTGTGCAGCTGATACACATTCTTTGTATATTCAAATGTACAAAATAAAAAAAAACTCCATTCAAACATGATGTTGTATTCTTCATATTCTTGGATCATAAAATAGTGTCTTTTTTCTCCATGAATAAATAAAGAATACACTCTCTGACATCTCTAACATTTATTAACGACTGATGGGGAGTTTATGAATGTGAATTGGTGTGGAGACTAATTATGAGTCAGCATGTAATTGTTAAATAAATAATATAAAACATCACATCCTAAGAGCCTAAGAACACAAGCGCAACCTAAAACTAATCAATAATGAATGAGACCACTTTAAAACTATCACATGATAAATAATGAGATTTTCATGGCATTTGCAGCCAGAGGACCGCTGGGGAGAGAGTAGCCAGAACTACGGCACTAACCAGAAATAGCTGGGAAGAAAAAAAAAAGATAAATTAGATTTGTTAGTAATATAATTGGTGAGGAAGGAGAGGAAGAGTAGCTGCTTTGTCATAAGAAATATGGAGCGAGTGATGAAATGTGTGCGCTGTATTTGTTCTACAGTTTGATGAAATGGAAAACAAAATATTAAAATAGCTAAAGGAGGAGTTAAATAAGTTCTTAACCCTCCTGTTGTCCTCGAGTCAAGGAAGGAAGTTCGGAAGGGAGGAAGAAGGAAGGAAAGGAGGAAGGAAGGGAGGAAGAAGGAAGGAAAGGAAGAAGGAAGGGAGGAAGAAGGCAAGGAAGGAAGGAAGGAAGGACGGAAGGGAGGAAGAAGGCAAGGAAGGAAGGAAGGGAGGAAAGAGAGAAAGAGGGAGGGAAGGAAGGAAGGAAGGAAGGAGGAAAGAAGAACAGAAGGAAGGAAGGGAAGGCAAGGAGGACAGAAGGAAGGGAGGAAGGAAGGGAAGGAAGAAGGGAAGGAAAGAAGGACAGAAGGAAGGGAGGAAAGAAAGGAAGGAAGAAGGGAAGGAAAGAAGGACAGAAGGAAGGGAGGAAGGAAAGGAAAGGAAAGAAGGAAGGAAGGAAGGAAGGAACAGTCAAATCAGATGGGGTCAATTTGACCCAGGAGGACGACACAAAAGTTAATTGAATATGAGATGTGTGAGATGTGTGAGAGGAGGACGAGGCTCTGACCATGTCGATGACGAGCTTGCGAAGGCTCTGGCGCTGTCGCTTGGTGAGGTTCTGAAAAATGTCGCAGTTCTCCTGGTGAAGGAGCTTGAAGCCAACGGCGAGGTGGTGGTTCTCCAGGACCGACTCATCGTTATACATCAGGGCCAGCTCGGAGTCTGAGGGACAGAGGACGGAGTGTAAGCACAGTTAATGTTAATATCAAGACATATTTCACCATTTGTCTCGTCTCGTCTCGCTCACTAGTGTTGATGAGGAACTGATTGGAAACTCCAGGATGGTCGACGTCGTGGATAGCTGCAGCGAAGAGAGCAGCGAGGATCTCCAGGTCGGTGAAGACGGCCTGGAAGAGGGACAGGAAGGAAGATGAGTTCAGGGAAGCAGAACAGCTCAGCGACCTTAAGACTAATCATCAAGTTCCTTTATTTCAGGAGGACACATAGTTTGAATAAATCAGGTTTAAATAAGATGTAAAACTGACACAAACTAATGACAATGTTTCAATATGTTCATTTTATATTTGTCTATTTATGCTTGACCCCTTTTTTTTTCTTCGTTTAGTTTAGCCACTCTCTGAAACTCACTCTCCAAATCCCTCCGTGACCGAACTGACATAATCAAATTAAAATCACAAGACCCACCTTTTCAAATCCGCTTTTAATTGTTTTGTTTTGATTTAATGTTTTCTTTTAATTGTTTTGTTTGTTCTGTTTTGTTTCTTCTTCTTCTCTGCATTGCTTTTATTAATTGTGTTTTCATTTATTCTATATGGTTTTATTGTTTTCATTGTACATGATTCTGTATAGCGAGTTTTGTTAAAAGCACTCTATAAATAAAATATATTATTATAATTATTACTATTATTATTATTATTATTTTATTTTGCTTAAATGGTGTTTTTTGTAGGCTATTATATGGAGCACCATGTAAGATCAGTTTAGAAAGGTGCTATAGAAAAAAAGCAATTATTATTATTATTATTATTATTATCATCAATATTATTATTATTATTATATCTTTTTTATATTATTATTTAGTTAATAATGTCACTGTCAGTGTAAAACTAACGCTGCTGTAGAGCGACAGATCCAGCTGTTATAACCTGATGTTAGCCAGGAAGTAAGAAAAATGAGAGGTTTTATATATCAGTGTTATTATTGTGTTATATTGGCGCCAAAAGCTCTTAATTTAACCTCAAGTAAACCACACGAGTACAACTTGTTAGATTTGTAACGTTATAACAGTTTGTCATTACGCTGACATGATGTAATTATAATGTCGCTGCACTGAACACTTCAGAAAGACTAATTACAGCGTTCAGAGCCTTTGAGGTGTTTCCACTGGAGGATTTTCCCACCAGAGCACCAAGATCCTCCAGAGGAACTTATCTCAGGAACTAAGAACCAGGTTCATGATAGGGCTGCTCGATTATGGAAAAAATCATAATCACGATTATTTGGGTCAAACGATTTTTTTTACTTTAGAAACATGCTGCATTTATTGTCCATTCAGCTTAATTAATTTTCTCTCCTAGCAGCAGCCTTTTATCTGCCGCTTAACGCAACACACAGCAGAACATGTTTGGAGATATTAGAGCTGAGCTGGTTACCATGACGACAGTTCACACGTCACTTCCTGGTTTTTAATAATTAGTAATTAGTCAGTAAACTCAGCATCGTCTGACACAGGCTGGAAACTCTGCACTTCTACTTACAGTTAAAACATTTCGCCGTGTGTTTCAGCTTCTGTCAAACTAACGGTGCTGCGGTGGCTTCCTGTCTAAGCTTTTCAAAATAAAACCTTTGTTATTGAGCGCTATCTCATTATTATTAAAAAATCGTTTCCCCTCGATTTTATTAGTTTTGAGATCGTTTGGCCCCTAAATCGTAATCACGATCAAATTTCGATTAATTGAGCAGCTTTAGGTTCATCTGATCATGCAACCAGTGAGAAATTAAGAATTAAGAAAATGATGACAACAAATGAGTAAAAAAACATCACATAACCTGCTTTTTTGTATTTACTGTTGCATGAGTTGGATGTAATGAATGAATGACTGAATGAAGAAGTGCAGAGGAAGAAAGTGAAACTGAAACTTAAGAGCGTCTTCCTCCGCAGTAAATCATCTGTTGAGTGTTTGATGGTTATTTATTTCTGCTTTGCATGAAACAATCAGAAAATAATGTTGGAAAGCTCAACTTAAAAGTGTTTTTAATGTTAAAAAGGGATGATTATGCCCTCCCCTCGTCCTAATATCGATACTAGAGTACTTCCTAGTTTTATGAATGAAGTGGTGCTCTGCTCTCGTCAGTGATGGTCAGCCCTACAAACTCCGCCTGCGCTTTTGGAGAGTAAAAGCCCCTCAAAGCAGGGACTTTTTGGAGGGTAAATTTATCTTTCTTTTAGCCCCTTTGGAAAGTTCCTGCAGTGGAAACATGGCTCTGGGTAGTTTCTCTGGTTCCAGGAACTTTTAGATCAAAAAGGGGCTTTTGAAGTTTCTTTCTGACAGCGTTATAAACAGAAAAAAAAAGTTTTATTTTTATCCACGCCAGTTTTCAGCTTTATCTATGTCAGCTTTATGTCAGCATTCAATAAAGAGAGTTATGATCTACAGTTGCTTTTCGCCTTTGTCTCTGAATGTGACTGATTTATTGATTTGTATGTTACTCAACCTCTCTGTTAAGTCTGTGATGTGTTATATACACTATTAAGGGTTCATTTATGTTTATTCACTGTGGTTAGGTTATAAATAATATCCCAGCTTTGGTAGAATAATAAAGTTCTGTTGTGATGTATTTGATTGTGTATTTTGGTCATGACAAACAGAAGATTAGCATTTTTTCCTTGGTGGACCCGGGTAAGTTGGGTAGCTAAGTTTTTCCAAGCTCAAACCAACTTGTGTTACTCTTGCACCTTTTTTTAAACCAAAAGTAAGACTGAATGTTCATGAAAATGTCAAATGGTGCAACCACAAAAGAATGATGAATATGAAATATTTTAACCACCTACAGTGTATTTAAGTGTATTTATACAAATAATTGCTTATTTTTTTAAAATTCATACATTTACGTTTATTTTTAAATTTTAACCCTATAAAATTTGATTAAACCACATGGACAAAAAAACATAATTGACCCTTACACAGGCACACTATCAGGATTCGCTTCCCTTCAAAAAGGAAGTAAATCATAAAATTGTCGGTGGAAGACTTGGTTTAAAATTAGAGTAAGAGTTGAGTTACGCAAGAAGTGGTTAGGGTTGAGGTTACAGTTTAGGCAAGTCTCCAGGAAGTTAATGTGAGTCAATGTAACGTCCTCTGAAATGTGTTTGTGTGTGTGTGTGTGTGTGTGTGTGTGTGTGTGTGTGTGTATAGACACGTCGACATACATCAAGGGCAGGTGTGGAGAGGAGAACGTGCGTGGACTGGGTGACATCTGCAGCATGTAGGCTGTTGTGGTACGCTACGTTTCCATGGTAATGGTCCTCCAGGGTCATCACATAAGTGACAAAGGTGTCGACTGGGATACGAAATGTTTTCAGCAGCTCTCGCTCCTGAGCAGGGAGGAGAGGAGGTATAGCTTTAACTTCACATACACTTTGACAGGAGTATATCAGCAAACCTACAAACACTTTAGGTTGCAATGATTCTGCAGAATACACACATGCACACACACACACACGCACACACACACACACACACACACACACACACACACACACACACACACACACACACTAATGTTTTATACCTGGAAGATGGCATACATGATGCAGCTGAGAGGTCTGTTGTTGGAGAATTCTGCTAATCTGAATATGTTAAAACCCCACTTGTCCAGATCATCCAACTCCTGATTAAACACACAAACAAAAATAATACGAATTATTGAGTCAGAAATATATATATTAAAAAATCTTAATCAACAAAATACGGTCATTAAAAGCTTAAATTCCTCATCTCATGCACAGATTTATCAAAATGACTGCCATTATGGATCTCTTATGGACCTTATCAGCAAAAGTAGTTTGAATCCCATCCTGAGAAAAGATACCATAACTAGAAGTCTAGTAATTAATTAGGACAAACATGAGCCAACACAAGTAAGAAATATACTCTAAATGTGTATGTGAGGATTTATCATCATGTAGATTTTGGGTCATACATCCAGCGTCCAGCTTCTGTCAGTGAGTCCTGCTGCCTTTTGAACAATGATCACACAGCAGACATCCCTTTTATGTTACTCAAAATAACCTCAATCCTTCAAACCAGGTGTGCCAGAGATGTACCGGGGGAATATCTGCGGCGTCTTTCACTGAATGAAGGGTCGAGTTTCTTAATGACAGGGCATAAAAAATGTTTTTCAGAGGAGCTGAGTTGCATCTGATTTATGTCGTGCTAAATGAAGACTCAGAATCATCGGAGACAGTCTCCGTCCTACTGCTCAGCTTTCCAAACATTTGGTGCTACAGACTGGATGGAAGTAAACAATGAGGCGCCGAGCACAAAAAAAAAAAAAAAGCAGAAGAAAAGAAATAAGAAAAGACTGAATGTGGATTCCAGTTTTATGTGATGCAGACATGGAAGTACAACATTATATGACGTTTTAATCTAAAACATCCAGTGGCTTAACTCTGAGTAGAGAGTAGCTGCCCTCTTAAAGGAATAGTTCAACATTTCCTTTCAGAAATCTGCTCAGTGGCTTTCCTACAGAGACTTAGATGAGAAGACTGATATCACTCACAGGTTTGTGAAGCTGAGAACAGCAGGTGATT
Source organism: Scomber japonicus (assembly GCF_027409825.1). Taxonomy (NCBI): domain Eukaryota; kingdom Metazoa; phylum Chordata; class Actinopteri; order Scombriformes; family Scombridae; genus Scomber; species Scomber japonicus. The sequence goes on from NC_070579.1 coordinate 11,474,570, forward strand.
AGCTTAGCTTAGCTTAGCATTAAGATGGGAGGCAGGGGGAAAGAGCGAGCCTACCAGCACTTGGAGGTCAGGAAGAGGCTGCTCTCAAGCAACAGTTCGGCACAAATTTGCCTGTAAAACCACAGCTTGTCCTTTTTACACTTCACTTTTGGATTAAACAAACAAGATAAAACTATCAAACCTTTGGAGCCCAACTACCTGCTTTGAGTCTTTATACTGAGCTAAGCTAATCACCTCTAGTTATATATTTAATGTACCCAAGAATGTTATACGTCTTACTCTCTGCAAGAAAAAATGAGTGTGCATTAATCCAAAAATGTCAAACTATCCCTTTAAAAAAAAAGCTTCTTGTTGATTTTCCAGTAAAATGTGTAATAAACTCTTCTACTATCATATTCTATTATGTTTTTATCAAATGCAGGTCCTGCAGGGAATCTCCTGTTTCAGTCCCCCTGATGTGATGTCTTAACAGCAGCGCCTCAGCAGTAAATCACTAAAACAAGAAGTGTAGGCCGCAATTTTCCCCACAACGCTGAAGTCAACAAAGGCGCCAACTTTTTTTTTTCTTTTCTTTTTTTTTCTTCCTGTGCACAAGAGACAACTCGAATCATTCAGTGTGCACACAACACAGTCCAAGTCTGAACAAGGCTGATTTGTATAACTTATCTTGTGTGAGCCAGAAAAAAAAACAGACAGACAACAAGACCTTGGCAAGCTCATCCTCGTGGTCTGTGTTGACACCGAAGCGAGGCATTGAGGTGCTGGAGAGGCTGGAGCTGTGAGACAGTTTCCTCACTCCGCTGATGTGACTCATCGGTTTGTCTTTCAGAGTAGGAGACGGGATTTCCACTTCGTTCTGCTTGTCTACAGATTGATGGACAAACACACACACAGAATGATTCATTGTTTAGTTTTTTTATTAGGAAAAAGTCTTAAATGTGGTCCAGACCGCAATCAGATTGTGGTCCCACTCACCCATGAAGGTGCTGGAGATGTATTCAGACACCTGGTTACCGGAGCGACTCATCTCTGACAGGTGGGACAGCTCCCTGTTCAGCATCCTCTTAAACTGTGGCAGAATGAGAGCAAAACAGAGATATGAGTCAGTCTGATATTTCTGTGCTTGCGTGTCAGTTTTGATTGTGAGATTGTGTATCAGAGGAGTAATAATCAATAATCAATTATACAGCAGGTCTTTTTTTGGATTTGGGGGAAATTAAATACGTTTTAAAGTTTCAGTAAAACTTGTTGCAAACTTGTAATAAATAGTATGGTAAAACTGTTTTGTCATATTGGTGAAAATAAGAATTTAATTATACTTTTAAGGCTCACATTGATAAATATGCTTTACAATAATAAAAAAAAGATAATTAATTTGTTTTTTTCACTGACATTTATGTTGATGACCTCTTAAATTTGGCTATTAAAGTTTTGACAAAAATGCACTTACAACTTAATCAATGTTTTATCTTTGACAATGAAAGTAAAGTAATGATCAATAAGATATATAGATAGATAGATAGATAGATAGATAGATAGATAGATAGATAGATAGATAGATAGATAGATAGATAGATAGATAGATAGATAGATAAAACTCATAATAAATCAAAATAATCTATCTTCCATTAAACACTATGATGCTTATATAGCTGTGATAAGCACATATGTCCAGATATCATTATAATATGATTTATAGATGCTGGCATACCTTGTTGGAGGCCATTTCGCTGACGGAGCGGTGTGTCTGAATGGTCTCCAGCTGGTCTAAGCACCAGTCCAGCTCCTCCAGTGTGTCCAGGGCGAGCTGCTGGTACTGTTGGTCTGATAGTGTCGCCCTGGGACTCGGACACAGTCCACCCAGAGGAGACCGCCTGAGAACAGTAGCAACAGTTAGTAAGACTGGCAAGAAACCAAAGATTGGCTTAAGCTAGCTGCAGAGGTGACACAACACTTTTTAACTAGCAAAGTTTGAAATGGTTAAATAAATAAGTAGTCATCACTCTGAGGCTGCAGGTGAATGTAGTTAGATACTGTTTTAGTGAAAGAGTTTACATTAAGTTATGTTATTGTAGTCCCAAAATGTGTGTCATGAGTGTGATGTGAGATACAAACTCCTGTCACAATAACTACTTTTGTTGGGCGATATACTGTTTAGTTTAGTTTAGTTTATTTGGATCCCCATTAGCTGTTACCCAGGCAACAGCTACTCTTCCTGGGGTCCAGGTAAACATACCATTCACCATCTTAAAAGACTTCAATAAGCCTTAAAGGAGCTTGTTCCCAGTACTCCTCAGGCTCAGGCCTTCAAACTGTGAGGTTTAACTACTACTAATCTCTCATTGAGTTTTAATTTATTAGTTTGGGGTACTGTCTCAGAAATAATCACGATAAACAATATTATTGTCATTTGAAGATCATTTTATACCACTGATATAATGATAATATAATAACATAATAATGCAAGGGGGGGGGGGGGGCGGGGGAGTGGTAATTATTGTGACAGGCCTAATGAACAGGTAGAGGTAAAGTCAAACTACCTCATTCCCTTTTTAGACAGAGGACAACATACTGTCATAATGTGCATAAGTGAGATATTTCAGTGCTATAGGATGATACTGACTTGACTGTCGGCGTGGAGACGTTGGCAAGAACGGTGAAGTTACTCCGTACCGATCGCAGACTGGCCAGTACCTAAATCATCACAGTATCACAGGATATATACAGAATTATTACAGAATAATTTACTAAATAATACACACAACACAAGACTGTCAATAGTAAGTCTCACTTGAGCAAAAGGTGTGACAATAAAGTCCTCTCCTGTGTGCCTGAGAGAAGAAGGGACAGAGAGATTTGACAAAGAGAGAGAGGGAGGGAGTAAAGGTGAGAGCCGTATTTCTCTTGAAAATATCAACATATTGGCATCACACATGCACACTCTCTCTCTCCCTCTCATTCAGTCTTGATGTCTCTCACCCTTCGCTGGCCAGGGAGGAGTTACGTGAAACGGTCTTGGGCGACATGTCGTAGTCGGAGTCAGAGCGGTAGAGGAAGGACTCTCTTCTCTGGCCCTGGGGGAAGGTATGCAGGGTGAGGCCTGGACTCTGTGAGCCCAGAGGGGTGTGACCCGGAGACACGCCATTTTCTGCTTCGTAACTGGAACATGAAGAGAAAAAGGGGAAAGATTGGATGATGAGAGAGGAAAGCTTTCTAGTGGAGGATGAAATTGGTGTAAAGTGTCATCGTGCGTGAACCTGTCAGTGTCTGCTTGTGTGATGGAGATGCGCGGTGGGATGCGGAGGGGAAGAGTTGTGGGACGCGGCACGTTGCTCAAGACCTCCGGTGAGCGAGTGCGGTCACGAGGGCGGAGCCAGCAGGGAACCTGAAGAGTTAGAAAGGTATGAGAGCACAGAGGATAGTAGATACCTGTCAATTTATCGATATACAAGGCTGGAGCAACTACCTCAAGAAAGCCCAAGTTCACTGTTATCTGGTTTAATATGACTTGATTCATTACAAATGTTTGGGGGATATGCAACATTAACTCCAGTCAAGTCAAACTTTTATTTCCTTTATTATTTAATGGGCCATAACACTGTGTCTGCAAGTTTTGGATTCTTAACTATAAATCATGTTTTTATTTGCTGACTATCTTCAAATGCATACCATAAAGTTTTAAATGTTTTAATGTCATTTTTTCAACAGTTGCAGCTATTTGTTAACATACTTTTACATAAAGTATAAAAATCAACTAACAGTCCTTTTTACATGTTTTAGTTTAGTAAAGCAGCGTAAGTGCAGCATTGTTCAGCACAACAAACTCGAAAAACATACATAATATATACGTATATACAAAAACAGAGCTCAAATTATATTAAATATTGGACTTAAATTTGCCAGATTGCCAGATACACAACTCCAAATGAATGCTAATGTTGTATTGTGTTTGCTGGGTGTTTATTTGCTGTCATGTTCACTACAACAGCTTTGTAAGGTGATAATAAGTCAATGTTGTTTCAGCTTGTTCTGCTGAATAATGCTGCATTTACGCTGCTTTAAGTGAATCAAAACTAAATGTAAACATGCAAAAAGGTCAGTTAGTTGATTTTTATACTGTATGTAAAAGTATGGAAACAAACAGCTGCATACATATTAAAAAAATACATTTAAAACGTTTATTAAAAACTTTATGGTATGCATTTCAGGATACTCAGCAACAAATATACATGATTTGTAATTAAGAATCCAAAACTTGCATACACAGTGTGATGAACCTTTAAATAATAAAGGAAATAAAACATATTTTTAATGTATTTTTGATACAGTTGCAGCTATTTGTTTCCAATATGAAAATCAATTAACTGACTTTTTTGCATTTGGTTTAATTTTTATTCACTTAAAGCAGCATTAGTGCAGCATTGTTCAACAGGACAAACTGAAACAACATTGACATATGATCACATTGTAAAGCTCTTGTGTGATGAATATGTTAGCAAACAGTTGCCTATTTACACGCCTAGTAAATAAAGCAACAGCAGCCACAACATTAGTGCTGGTTCTGTAATTCGTGCAAATTTAAGTGCAATATTCAGTCTAATTTCAGCTCTGTTTTGGTCATCACCAACTCTGGAGGGAAATATCCGTCTCTTTATCTACTGCTTCAGCACTAAGTTCACCAGCTAGTCCCTAACTTTGTCTGCCATGGATGCTGAGCAGGTAATGTACAGTGGGGAGCTTCTTTCACTTAAAACAGCTCCCTGCTGCTAGAAGTGACGCTGATAAGAGTCCGGTGATAATTCTTAGTCACCATGAGAGACCTCTTTAATGTACACACAGTCACATCATCTTTTGTTAACATAAAAATATTGATTAGTGCAGTTTTAAATTGTTAGTGCAGTCTTAAATTCTACCTAGTATTTTCTCAGTGTTACATTACCAATGCTTTACCTCATTATGACAGTATAACTTTTATGAATTAAGCAACTCAACTAAGTCATAATATTGTACAGACATGAATGAAACCCAGTGGATTTGTGCAAAGGGAGAAAAACACAGACAGTAACATGGTGTTCAAAATGCTTAGCTGTAATATACAGTTCATGATTTATAGTAAAGCATGCTACATCACTGGTAAGGTCCTTAAAGTATATGTTGCATTAACATTTTAATGTACAATGCTCTTGAAGAAAGTATTGTGTACTTGGAGGCAACAGAATATGTGATGCACAAACAGGATGAGTGGTTGTTAACAGGAGCCCACGGTTCATTTTTACCCCCCAAGCGTGTTAATGTGCCCATGTTTCCTTCCAGTACCTGGAGACTAGAAGAGAGTCTTCTGGTCCTTCCTCTGCGTAGCTCGGCCCCCAGTGTGGCTCCGGACGTATAGGATCGGCTGTAGCGAGATGACTCCGCCTTCTCCCCAGCACCTGTTATATTTGTGTCATTGCCCTGTGAGACAGGAAGGGGGAGAGCGGGTGAGGGGAAACAGAGACAAAAGATAAAATATGAATGATGTTTTTTTTTCTTCTTCTTTGTAAATAAAAAATAATATTGTATATCCAATAAAAAAATGAAAATAAAGAATTCTGGGTACATGCAGTTGTCCTTTCGTCTCACTTTACCGAGCCCTGTTAATGTACCTTGTGGAAAATCTGATGAGTAAAAACAAAAAACAGAAACTAAACCAAAAAAAAGATCATTGTATGTGTGTTATGTGTGCATGTGCGTGTGTTTGGATATGTGTGTGCGTGTCTGGGATAAGGCCTCTACAGACTGAGCTCTTAGAGGCTGATCTGCACTGCAGTACCGTAGCAACAAAACACTGGGGGAATGGTAGCAGTTGCTAGGCAACAGTGCCGTGTTGCTTCCATGCTGCGTTTGATGTCGTCCAGACCCAGATGTGATGTGGAAAGATGCTCTCATACACACAAACATACAGTACACACACACACACACACAAATGTATGGGCACTTGCTCAGCATAATCAATAAAAAAGCGGTTTGAATAATGCATGTTATTATGTCCTTCAGCCAAGACGTTACCTTTAAAAGAAAATAACTCATTTACATAGAGCACTCATTTAGCTGGGGCTCATTTACATAGAAGACTGTGACTGACTGAGTTGTTCACACTATGAGAGTGGAGGCTGGAGGATACAGACTGTCCACTCCGGCTTTTGAGTGCGTCCACAGACCTTGACGACGAGAACAAAGGGAGCCCTGGATGTGTGAAAGTCACGGGGTTTGTATGTCATAATAGGCGTTCAAGAAAACATGCATACATAATCCAGTCTGCTGAGCCTGGTGTTTAACTAGTGACAGAGATTTTTATGTTTCTCAAGTATACATCCCTGATTTGTTTATACTCCTCACCTCTTCTCCAGTCACCGACAGCACGCTGCGGCTCTTCTTCATCCTGATTGGCTCGTTCTGGGCCCCAGGGCGGAGCGTTCCGGAACCCAGGCAGCAGAGCAGGTGGAGAGCCAGGACCGGAGAGGTCAAAGGTCACTGCAAGGCCAAACCGGGGTCAGACCGGGTCACTACCGGCCCCCATTGGAGCTGACTCAGCCAGCCAACCGCCTCACCTCACCTCACGCTCCGTCCACACCTCAGTCTTCAGATGGCTGAAACCGGGCGTCCTCCTGCCGTGAAACGCTAAAGATGCATTTATGTGCCCCTCTAGAGGTTCCAGGTTCAGTCAGAGGTTGATGACCTTTGTTATGAGCTGTTGTTTTTTCACACAAGTGAAAAGTGGAAGAAAGAAAAAACAGAAAAGAAAATCCTTACTCCATTTTAGTGTAAGCGAGCAGTTTGTGGGGAAAGATATCTGCCTGCATGTTGTCCTGCTTTGGCCAGACGAGCCAGTGCGACATCCCAGTCAGAGCTCATGATGCAACTGTTGTTATACTCAAGAAGAAATCCTTTCTCCAAGTTTTCTGAGACACTTATCCAACATGGAGTATATGCATGTTTCCCAGTTGTAAACCTGCTCCCACATGAATGCAGTTTTCCAATAATTAAGAATCCAAAATCCAGAAGGTTTGTAGGAGAATCTGCTCCAGGTCTCTACTGTCTCAGGTCAGGTTTTCAACGGTCTGATTGGTCAGCTGGATCCAAAGTCTGCATAGGGAAAAATGTTGTGTATGATTGGCTTATATGAGAAGTCCAGATCTCAAAACTGCAGGTTTGATGTGTCAGGATCCATGCTCGTGTTTCCTCTTCAGTTGAGTTTCCCTGTTTGAAAGCAGAAATTAAAGAGTTACCAGAATTTCACAGCTAATTTGGTCTTTGAGTCATCTTTCCTGCCTCGTTTCAGAACTCACTGTCCTGCTTTTATGTAATTAATTAATTTGGTGCATCATCAAATATGAGAACATTCTTTCCCTGTGTATATACAGTACTACTAAGTAATGCAAATCATCTTGCAGTTGTATTTGGGTAAAAAAGATCAATTATGTATCCCAGTTAAAAGCTCCTGTATGGAAAAAACACTCAAAACTAATAATCATGATTTCAGAACCAAACCTGCAAAAAGTGGTAAAACATGAAGAAAGGCTGTCATATCAAAATGTTTTGATTGTCGTGGCCACGCAGGACCTGCGTGTGGCTAATTCCGAGCAGATACTGCAATATCAAAGCTCTGTGATGTTATATAATTACTCATAGCAGTCCGAGCTGACCTAATTTCATTGGATAGGACAGATTCAGCATATCAGATTCTGATTGAGCTGGTACACAGACAGATAGTGGTGGAGACGACTTTTACCAGGGTCACCAAGAACACACCCACTCAATGAAAGCAAACATCAGAGCCTGCACACATTCACAAGAGAAGGGGGGGGGGGGTGTCAGTGTGGAGAAATCGACAAATGCATAGTGACACAGTGACATATATATGCACAGACAATGAGAATTTTGAGCATACACACACAAATAAACCATGGCTGCCACCAGTACCACCTCCACTACAGATAAAGCAGCTTATAAAACCAAGCAGCAATGCATCAATATGCAGCTCAACTAGCAGCAGCTTGCTCTTCTGCTACAAAACACCCAAATACATGAAATAAATAAATATATAAATAAATAAATAAATAAATGACACACTGACACCATGCATACATGAGGACAGCCCTGCCATCATGCTTGTGTGCACACGCACTGTAATAGATATGTCACACACACACACACACACACACACACACACACACACACACACACACACACACATGAACACACACACACACACACACACACACACACACACACGCACGCACACACACACACACACACACATGTACACACACACACACACATGTACACACACACGCACACACATACAAACACATTCACGCTGACAGTCACAGCCTGCAGCATGTAAGAATAAAAACAGGCTCACCTTGATCGCCTCAAGATCAATGGCAAGATGGGCTGGACCTCGTCTTGCTTTCACTTGTCTCCTTCCCTTCCTTCTTCCCCGCTCCCTCTGTCTCTCTGCAGACTAGCAGTGTGTCACCACGGCGAGGGAGAGAGAGAGAGAGAGAGAGAGAGAGAGAGAGAGAGAGAGAGAGAGAGAGAGAAAACACTTGGCGTCTTCATGAATATCCGCGGCTTCACCACCAGCTTCCCTCCCCGTCTATCCTCTCCCTCTCTCTTACCACAGTGGTCTCCCCCAACCACCCCCACCATCACCACCACCACAGCCTCCATGGAGAAGCCCATCTCCCCTCCCCTCCCATCTCATCTCCTCCCCTGTAGTGTGTCCATTAATCTCATACAACAGCCTCCGCTCCTCCTCTCCCCCATCGGCACCCCTGCCTTTTTTTTCTTTTTCTTTTTTTCTTTTCTTTCTGGCAATGCCCGTCTCTCTCTCTCTCTCTCTCTCTCTCTCTCTCTCTCTCTCTCTCTCTCTCTCTCTCTCTCTCTCTCTCTCTCTCTCTCTCTTATTAGCAGCCACACGCCGATTCTGTGCTTCAACAGTCAGGAGTCATTTCTCTCCATCATTCACACCCACACACACACAGCACATTTTTATTGTAGTGCACCACTCATTCTAAATAATCACAATAATGACTCTCTCTCCAGTTAGTCACTCTCCCTCTTTTCTTTTCTCCCATTTTCTATCGACTGTGTCCTTTTACAGTCATTCAAGGGCATACTGAACAATTATCCATGAGGAGCAACATGTTTTTGTTTTTTTAATTTATTTATTTTGGACTGTTTGGTGCAAATATGTACATGGATGAGCTGGAGAGCAAACACCCACAAAGCTCTATTTTTGTGTTTAACCTACACTTAGTGAATTTAATCCATTCATAACAAAACAGACAGTAAAGGCTGCAACTACAAATTGATTTTCATTATCAATTAATCACTCACTTATTTTCTTGAATAAGTAATTAATCATTTAGGCTGTAAAAATATCAGAAAATAGTGAGAAACACCAAAGATTAAGTGTTAAAATTACTATGTTTTTGGCTGACAAAGAGTACAAACCTCACATATATTTAGTTTACTATAACATAACACAAGTAAAGATGGCAAAATCCTCACAGTTTAGGCTAAAAGCAGAGAATATTTTACATATTTGCTTGAAAAAATGACTTGAAATGATTGATAAATTGACAAAATAGTTGCGATTACGACTGATGTCTCGGCTCTGTAGGACAGACTGTGATTGTACACAAAATATCAGCACAACAGCCTCTGATGATCACATGGTGCTTTTTAAAAATTAATTAGTATAACATTCACGCATCATAAGAGGACCGGATTGTCACAATTACAGCTACACAGACATTACGCAAATACACTCACATGAGCAGTTTTGCATGAAGCTGTGATTCTATTCTGTTTCTCTCCCATCGGCTTTTATAGGCATTATCTAGATTTGATTTATGGCCTGGGTCTGCACTGATTGTTTTCTATTTACAAAAGTGACTGCACAAAAAAGCTTTGCCCAAAAAAAAAACAACCCAAACCTGCACAGACCACTAAATCAAACCCACCAATTAATTATGAAGGAGAGAAAGGGAGAACGAGAGAGAAAGAGAGCGATCCAGCAATTAATTATACAAGTAAGTGAGAGAGAGAGATGGAGAGACAAGTAGCCTATGGCAGAAAATAAGTCAGGATTCAAAGATGATAAATAAATAAAAAACAAACTAATTGGTTTATTCTCCGATATCTAAAACACATGATTAACCCTTGTGTCATCCTCCCTCTGTTTTGACTGTTCCTTCCTTCCTTCCTCCCTTCCTTCCTTCCCTCCTTCCTTCTTCTTCCCTCCCTTCCATCCTTCTTCCTCCATTCCTTCCTCCCTCCTTTCCTTCCTTCTTCCCTTCCTCCCTCCTTTCCTTCTTTCCTCCCTTCCTCCTCCATTCCTTACATCCTTCCTTCCTTCCTCCCTCCTTTCCTTCCTTCCTTCCTCCTTTCCTTCCTTCCTTGACTCGAGGACAACAGGAGGGTTAAAACAACTGCATACCTACAACAGTAAACACAAAAAAATATTGCTATTGTGGTTTTAAGTAGTAAAAACTACAAATGAGTACACACAGGAACCATTGCATGTAGTCACATCACAGCAGCAACAATAAAACTATCTTAGTCTGGACTTACATTCTGTCAAACAGGCTCTTAGCAGACTAAAAACTTCCCAGTTATGCAAAAATGAGTCCGGTTTTATATGACACACCTTGACAGGAGAGGACTGGAGTCTCTACCTTGAAGGATAAACTTTCATAACCACGACAGAAAGTACTTCACATCACTTTCTACCTTTCAGTTCAATAAATTCCTATTCAATGTAGGATAATTATATTCTAGTTTAAAGTGTTTGTTATTTTGCAGCCACGACTTTAATTTGTGTCCATGTTTGTCCAAAGTGAGTCCATTGCACTGGACACAAACAAAGATTAATTTGACTAATAAACACAACTTGCTCAAATCAGTTTAAGGCCAGTTGATATTGGCTGATATAGCCTAGATTACAGATTACTCTCTTGGTAGTCTTTAAATTGATCAATAAAAACACATGATAGGTGCAGCAAATCATGACAGATCTGTGTTCAGGGGTTTATATGTTTGTCTCTGCTCCACACAACTATACCCACAAACAGACATGAGATGGCGCTGTTGACCCTCTCCTGAGTCAGGGACCCAAAGTCCAGAGTCATTACACCTCTTCAAGTGGTACTTTCCATCCTGTAGAAATTTTCTGACCTTTATTAGATTATTTTCCTAGTGTCATGCAGCATCTGAACGTTCTTCTCACCAAACCTCCTCTGCATTTCCTGTGAAAAAAAAACTGTTAAAGTACTTGTGAACTACATTGTGAACTGAGTACTTCTGAGAACTGCCTGCCTGCCTGCCTGCCTGCCTGCCTGCCTGCCTGCCTGCCTGCCTGTCTGTCTGTCTGTCTGTGTCTTTGGTTTACCTTTGTCACTGTAGTAGCAGTCTATGTGTGTATGCACATATACACTTGGTATCAGTATCATTTTAAGGGACTTGGATTGGTAGTGGCATTGTATTTTTTAAATGACAGAGAGAAACAGTAAAATAGCACCATAACTAAACTACAGATAATATACATGAATACATGCACATGAGGCGACTGTTGCTCCATTAGTAGCTGTAGGTTGGTGTGAGGAAGTTCAGCCCTGTGCTTTCAGTGGTTTAACACGTGGCCATGGACTGAAATGTGAGAATTTTCACACTAATCTATTCATGTACAAACTCTCTTTTTAAAAAGTTATTTGCTGTGTCACAAGCATGTGTATTCATTTTCTATTTCCCTTAGAAAATGGCAAAATAGAAAATTGGTCCAGTTTATTCAAATGTTCCTATATAATTATAGGAAATTTCTCTTATAACTAATCTTACAATGAACAATCTACACTATTGTTCAGTTGAATTATAATCTTGAATGAAATTGTGGACTCGTATAACTAATTTGAAACATCAATATTATGTCATATAAAATATGTGCCTACATATTTTTTTTTCTTTGTGTGTGTGTTCTTGTGTTTTTAAAGCTTCCTCTCTGTATCTACCATACTCATGATTGTTAAAAGATAAGGCAGTTTCAGGATTGTTATGCAAAAGGCATAAAATGCTAAGACAGACAATGTTTTAAATGAACAGCAGTTGGATAACAATGCAGGTTTCATTAGGTATAACTGAGCTACTTCATCAGTTGCTTATCTATTATTGATGACTGTTTGGAGGTAAAAATATAGTTTCTCCTGTCCACGTCTTTCCACCCCTCATCTCCTTCAAGTACCAACAGGAGTACGGTACCGGTAAGGAGGGGAGGGAAAAGGTAGGAGTGAAACATTTCTGGGATATATTTACACATTCCAATCTGAACACAATCTCAGCACTGGACGCTCCTTTAAAAGCCTCAGATATCCAAATGCCTCAAGAGTTTTTAATTTTAGAAACAGTAAATCTATAATGTCCTCGTCCAGTGCTTTGGTGTACTTTACACTTTGTCACACAGTAAAACTTGATTCTCTGATTGTTACATGGATTGCTGGTATCTAAGGCCAATTTGTAACTATAATATTTTAAATTAACGTATTTAGAAAGACATATTTAAGCCCATCAGCTGCTTGGTGTTTAACCAAAAGTTTGCTGAATTTAAATCTAACCAAATATAATGCAAAACACAAACAAACCCAGGATAGTACATATGATTAGTGGTAAACTAATGGTTAAACAAGCAATTAACAAGCATAGTCATAGTGAAAAAATGGTGACAAATGATTTCACCCACTTTGTCACAGTATTACAGTAGTATAGGCAGGAAGTTATATATCAACCCAACAACTTTAACATACAATGGAACATATAAAAAAGACAACGCGGATGCATGTCAGTGTTATGTACAAAGTGTTGCCTTTTATTTGTGAGTTTTGTCACTTCAAAAATAAAGCTGTACAAAGCTTATTGGGCGTTCAGTATGCTGACATTCATAATGCAGTGTCTGCTTTTATGCAAATCTCTCTTCATTCTCACTCAGCAACTTTTATTTGTGAGTTTTGTCACTTCAAAAATAAAGCTGTACAAAGCTTGTTGGGCTTGGCTGACATTCATAATGCAGTTTCTGCTTTTATGCAATTTTCATTCTCACTAAGCAACAGTAGCACAAACATACACACACACAAATAAACATGAATACATGCACATGAGGAAACTGTCGCTCCATTAGTAGCTGTAGGTTGGTGAGAGAAAGTTCAGCCCTGTGCTTTCAGTGGTTTAACACGTGGCCATGGACTAAATGTGACAATTTTCACAATACTAATCTATTCACGTACAAACTTTCTTTAAAAAAAAGTTATTTGCAGTGACACAAGCAAAATGAATTAGAGAGAAACCGTAAAATAGCACCATCAACTCAACTACAGAAACACGTAGGCCCCAGTGGCTGAATAAGCACCACATATTAATGTTGTGTATTATGTGTATTCATTTTTTATTTCCCTAAGAAAATGGCAAAACAGAAAATTGGTTCCAGTTCCTCAAAATGTCCTATTTAATTATAAGCTACACACAATTTCTCCTATGATTTATCTTGTCACATGTTTTTTTGCTTCCTTTCTGTATGTACCAGACTTGTGGTTGTTAAAAGATAAGGCAAGCGGTAAGCCAAAAACCTTCTTCCTCCACAGACCTCCACTGTTTTCTGACAACTACTTAAAAACCAATCAGTGAGCATCGAGTGTGATAAATGTTCAGGCACTGTCGTTTATTTTGAGTCAATCCCACGGACACTGTCCTGCTGCCGGACATACACTAGTGCATCAAATGTATATTAATCCGCACATGAAAATCGTCCCCAATAAATTCACGATTTACTCTTGTGTGCTTAAAACTACAGTACCCTGCTGCTGTAGGAAATTATTGAGTCTCTTTTTTTTTAAAAAGGAAAGAAACTATATTTGTGACCAGTTTTTAAAGTTTTACGTCTTCAGTAGAAATGAATGGACTTGGGGTTGAGAGTCACAGACAGGGTGGGGACGAGACACATTGCATGTCTTGGTGTTTTTTTTTCTGTTCACAACAAGAAAATACAGAAAAACACTTGTTTTATCAGATTAACATCTTACCTCTAGCTTTATAAAATGTAGTGACAATATAGGGGGAGGGGGGAGGGGGAATGCTGTCTGTATTATCTGACCTTGTCATGTGAAACTAAAATTTCAATAAAACAGTTGTTCACAAAAGTATAAAGAAAAGTCTAAGACTAAGTACATTAATACTAAGACTTACACTTATACTTTAAAGCTGCAGTTGGTAACTTTGAGGAGAGAGAGGACTTTAGCATCAAATTTGAAGAAGTACAACTGTCAGATCCCTCCCCCTCCCTCTCCGCTGCACTCCTGCCCTGCCTCCAAAGTCCCTCCCCCAGAGGAGGCTGACGTGCACACAAACCACGTGCACGTGATCAGTAATACATGAACTACACTCCACACAGCTAGATATAAAACGCTTTACAGTGACTTTCACATGGCTATACCTTACCTAGAAACTCGGAGATATGAGCTTGACCAAGCTGAGGAGGAAGGGGGAGGAGCCTGTGAGGAGGAAGGGGGAGGGGCCTGTGTGCATGAGCAATGATTGACAGCTGTCAGACACTCCATCAGACACAATCCTGGCTCTGATTGGTTCTTTTTTTTCCCGGCTGCAGTGGATTCTGGCAATTTGCAGTAGGAGCAGTAGGTGGGGCTAAATGAGCCTGGGTTTTCTTTTGTTTGTTTTTTTTACAGATTACTAGTTTCATGTAATGCTGTCTTTACATAGTGACAGTCTTAGCAAATATGACAAAAAGTTACTTTTATAAGACTTAACAACTGCAGGTTTAATACTAAAGCTTATACTTGTACTTTAGTATATTGTTTACTTCTTTCTGCCACAAAGTACTAATGCTTAGTATATCCTGATCCAAGTACAGAATAAGGTCAAGTCATTGACTTGTGCTTACATTTAATTTAGAAAAATAAAAATGTTTTTCACTACACACATTAGCTTTGAGGTATTACCCCTGTTATTAACTTATATGTTCAAGATCATATAGTATATAACTAGTACAATGGCACCATATAGAAGAGTGTACTTGTGGTATACTTTAGGTATACTTCAATAAACTAAAATGTGGACTAGAAGTATATACCTAGTACACTAGTAGTATATAGATGAGTGTACTTGTTGTATATTTGAAAGTCTACTTTTGTCAACTTAAAATGACCTTATAAAGTACACTTAAAGTATACTTTTATAAACTGAAAAATGTTCCAATTTAGTCCGAAGAGGTATTAAATTAGTATGCTTTCTAGTACACTACAAGTACATGGTCCGTAGTATACTTGCTATACTTATACTTACACTCAAGCATACTTAATAAATGAACTTCAAGTACACCACTTTTTGCTAAGGGATGACACAGCAACAGATTCAGGAAGTCCATGTGAGGCCTCACCCACAAACTGACTCTCCGACAGGCACAGCAACGTGTTGATGGTGATGGCAAAGAATGAAAATATCCTTCAGGTTCTACTGTCCCATTCATTTGTTTCTGTTCAGATACCACATAACAAAGACAAGGGCAGCAATAATGATGACTGCTACCACCACCCCTATTATAATGTTGATGTAGTTCACTGCAGGGGGTTGGGTGAGAGGTGTGGGTAAAGAAAACAGGAAGAGAAAATGTACGTCAGAACAATGCCAAAACTAGAGGAAGTTCATGTGATGTGTTAAATTTCTCAAGTACTGTGAATAAGCAATACGACAATTACTTTTCAGTGACTCTGTTGTGACTAACAATCATAACCTTGAAGACTGAAAATTACTGAACTTTAAACTCACCTTTGACATTCACAGTAAACTCTTTAGTCACTTTCCCCACAGAGTTTCTGACCAAACAGATGTACTGTCCTCCATCTGCAGGAGTTGCAGCCTCGATACTGAGAGTGCTGTCACTGAAGGGGGGGTGACTGTTTGACGGGAGCGTCCAGGTGTAGGAGGGGCTGGGGTTTCCCTCACTTGAGCAGTTCAGGTGCAGAGGGTCTCCTTCTGTCACGGTGATCTGTTCTGGATCAGGACTCCCCTTCAGCTGAGGTTTGTCTGTGTGTTGATTGATGGGAGGGGGAAATACAAAACATGTCATCATTTTGAAATTAGTATGAGTAAAAGAAAAGTGGTGGAAAGTACCCAACTATTTTACCCACAGCACTGGCCATAAGTTGTACTTCATTATATGAGAGGGGAAATTTTTAATCAAAGGATGTGTTGACAATTTTTGGTCTTTCTTGAAACAATGGCCAGGTGCCGAAATGAAACCTGTAACAGCTGTAATCTTTCCTCCTGTTCATACTGACCATCAGAAGATCCCTTCATGATGCACTTACAATGTAAGAGATAGGGGGCTTTTAACATTACATACATTTTAGTGCTGAAGTCCCTCTTTTTGTTACTATACTTCCACCACAGCTTAACAGGGAAACACAAAAAAGGAATATGATGCTAAAAAGACTGTAAATGTGGCAGATAGCCTCATGTAAGCTTCAGATAAACTTTTAAATGATTGTTTTGCACAAAATAACTGCGTAGACACACTGTGGATTCAGTCCTCCATCACTGTAAGTGTATTACAAGAGGATCCTCTAATGGCCTGTATGAACAGAAGGAAGGAATAAATGTTTTGTGAATGATTTGTTTTAGGACAGACTTGAAAATTGTGAACCTATCCTTCAATAAAGCTGTTTTTAAAGAGTTATGTGTCTGTGTCAAATGTTTGTTTTGCTGTTGTCACATTAAAACTTTTACTAGCTGGCTCAGAGATGAGATGTGTGTCAATTTTGTTTTCTCACTCACAGTGAACAGTGGCGGTGATGTTTTGTGACGTCACCACTGGAGGAGGCTGTGGTCCTTCAGCTCCCAGGTCTAGCTTTGCTTCACACCAGTACAGGCCTCCATCATCTTCTTTACTAGGGTTGATGTCCAGGGTGAAGGTCTCAGTCACTGGCACCTTTGTTGTGCTGCTGGACTGTAGTCTCAGTAGTTCTGTCTGTCCTCTGTAGAAGATCACAATGAGGTTACCAATCGGAGCAACTTCCTGGACTGTACACTGCAGAGTGTACTGATGGCCTGCAAACATCCGCCCAGAGTGATTTAGGAAGCTGAGATGGACATTTTTTGGAGGCTCTGGGGACACAAACAAAACACTATGAGAGAAACATACATACAGTAATGTAAAGGTTGTGAACTACAGCTGACAATATGAAAAAAACGAAATATATCCAATATAAATATTTCTGCAGTATTCTTTGTTTAACAGCAAGTTTACTTACGATAGATGGTTATGAAATCGTGGTTCCATTTACTTCAATGGACCCCACAGCATGCTCCACCCCAAATTCATCACTTGTGCAATTATGTTGACAAACAAGGCACGTGGCAGAGGCTGGGTCACCATACTTAACAACCAGTCTGGACGGAGTGAAAACAGGTTTTTCTGCACAGTTTTCATCTGTAAGACAGACATGAAATACTGAGATGAACAAAACTGGATGTAAAAGTTAGAAATCACATTGAACACAATGTAAGCACATGAAACGGTCATTTCACTCACAGTATGTTTGTGTCAATGTTCAAGAGTTTTCGCTTATTAAGTCCCAGATGATCTTAATTGAAGTACGCATATTTGTATTTTCAATTTATTTTATCTTGTGTTTATTAATGTTACCAAGCAGGTTTCTTTTTTCGTCTTATGATACATGATTTTTTTTTTCAAGATTTTATGTTTAAAAAAAGTATTTCATGTTGAGTACATGCATGTAATTTATTTTGTTGTAAAACACATTGAACTGCCTTTCTTGTATAAAAGCTAGTATATAATTAAAGTTATTATTTTAATTATTGTAATAATTGTCCTAAATATTGTCCTAAGTAGAACATCCATCTCTACTTAATGGCTGGATGTTGCTGGTCAACTTAAAATGGTCTGTACACCTAACCCTCCCAAAGCATTTTGTGTAACGTTTACGTTACCAGAAAAACAGAATATAAGTGAAAGATATTAATAACCTTATAATAAACGTTCATTAATATACAATGTAGCAAACAATAATGAAAGAAACCCTAATTTTGGCAGCTGAATCAGACCAGTAATCTCATACACAGCTGAAAACATACAAAATAAGCAAATAAATCAACAGAACAACACGCTAAACTTTGACGACCCAAATCTACTCACCGCAGCACACGTGGAAGTCGTGCAGGAAATTCAACACAGAAACAATAACAAACCCGTAACGGAGAAACATTTTCCGATGGTCTTGTGAACAAATAGAGATCCTGGTAATAAAATAAATCGCTGAAACCAAGGCTACGACTTCTTGGTGTTAACTTCTTCTTAGCGGCATCATATCATTAGATGCACCCGAGTTGACAGGAGGCTTTGAACTGAATCCAGGCCAGTGGTGGATTATGGTTGTCTAAATTTGCAAACGCCCATATCGCCCTCTTATCCGTCACATGCATCAATAATGCCACCTTGTGGGTCAATTGGCCTTGTTGCAGTTGTAGTTTGTAAACTAGCAGATCTCATGTGAAGGTCCCACAATCAGAAGTAGGATATGGTCAGGGCCACTAAAAGTCCGAGGTAGGGGGATGGGGAATCTAGCACAGCTAATTTTGTATGATAGTCTACTGATGAAAAAAGGAAAACCAGTCACTAACCAAATATACCACAATTCATACTGTGAAGTATGTAGTTTAACAGACACGTTGCATTTTCTTCTCGGTTTTAACATGTGTGAAATAATTGATAATTATTTAAAATCAGTCTGCACACCACCACGATGAACTGGTTTAAGGGTCATCCACACTGAGAATGATAACTGTAACGATAACTATAGTTTTAAATATTGTTCTAATTCAAGTGGATAGTCCATACCACAACTTGCCTACATTGGTTGTCACATTCTTTAGATCTTGGTCTGTAAAGGTCGCTCTTTAAAAATGTTGGTACTGAAAGTTTCAGAATTTAGGTGAGATGTTACTTCCAAGGTAATTTCTGGATTAAGAGCAGAGCAGCAGTCAGAGAGCTGAACATGCATAATAATGTTATATAAGGACAAAAAGGGTTTTGCACTTATAGGAATGATTTCTCCTGTGTATGGAGATGTGCAGGAGAGGTTGTTGTATTTCAATGAAACTATTAGTTTGCTTACGTTTTCTCCCATTACAATAACAGTGGGACAACCAACCCCATAGTGTTTGACTACCAACCCCACAATGGGAACAGTTGTCACAAGTACACAAGACATATTTGATGGTCCACTTTTGAACAGAATCAGCTGACACTCCATTTTTACCTGACACTTTAGGTTTCCATTACACATAAAAAGGAATCTATCCAGTATATGGTTTATGAGGAATTCAAAGGAAAGTAACAGGTGTGGCTACCAACCCTGTGCTCCCCTAATGACAACGACAATGGAGAACAATATCGTTGGGATCACTTTTGGAACGATTTGATGAACGATAAAAATGCTGAGAGCCAATCAAAATCCTTCCCCTAAACCTGAATGATGAACACCTTTTTTTGTATTTATTTATTTTAAAGGTTGAATATGTAGAATAGTTATTAAAAGCTATATATTTTAAAAAATAATACAGCCACAGGGCGTTTTGAGGGGTACAGAATGAAAGTATTGCTTTTCCATAAAAAAATATATATTTATAATATAATATTTAGTCTGAATTAATATTTTTAAATTTTTTTGACGGGTTCGACAATGACGTTCTGACACGTTCTGTGTACACTGTACCAGCCATTTAGCGGCCGGAAGTGCGGGTTGCCAGGGTTGTCTGTTGTTCCGGTGCAGCTACTGTAGGCTGGCACTGGGTGAAATGGAGTTGTAAACAAGTAGAGCCGTGTTGGACTTACTAAAACCAGCGTTTTTTGCTCTCAAATACAACTTTTCATCACAAAACTTCGAAGGTAAGACAGAATATCGGTTAGTAGCTGTAGATAAGTGGTTATTGACCTTTGTATTGTTTGGCTGCTGGTTCACTGAGTTTTTAGCTCAATAATAGTGGTACTGTTGAACTCGCCAGGGTCTTAGCTTTCATATGAGATGCTATTTGTTTGTGTACCATGAAGTATCAAAACGGTAGCAATGGAAATGTGGAAATGTGGAGAGTGGGTTGACTTTCTGACGCTATTCGGATTTTGATATTTGATCATTAACCTCTTAACGCACGCTGTTCCGTTCACGGAACGGGACGGATGTTAGGAGGTAGCCACACGTTCTTCTGAATGTTTTAAACACCAACCCTTAAACATATATATTCATGCCGTACATTGTTGGAAAGCTTAGATTGTTCTGATTCATTCAAGACCACTCACGACTTATATGGTTGCTCACAGCCGTAATAGTATTAGCGATTAGCTCGGCTAGCCACTCAGCTAAGTGAGAAAAGCTATAATGCCTACATACCTTCAAAGTCTTCCCTTTATCCACAACGATCATCTTATGACACAGGACTTTCTGTACAGCTCGCCAAGTATCCATTCTTGTGAAATATGAAATCCGTTTCCATAAAACCGGAATATTTTCCTCAATATGTCCATGTATTTAGTCCAACACGTAATGTAATAACAAAAATAACAAACCATATACGGTCCGTTTACGTCATTTCCTGACCTGCGCGTCCATCTCAGAGTACATGTGACTAGATGTTTACGACCGTGAGCCTCTTCTGCTTCTGACGACACCACACACAAGCCAATCGGTGTTTAGGATTAGGCAGTACATGCAGAGACATTGCTGCTACTCCTCTATCACCACCGACTGATGCGCTGTAAATTTGAGCAGGTTGACACCCAGAGGTGATTTCTTTAGATTGATCTTTATTATTGCAAAGATGCTGGAACTGTATTCTCTATTATAATGTGAAAAAACAACACAGTTGTCCCTGTCCTCTCCCAGAGAGGAGATAAAGAGAGGAGATAAACCTCTGAGTGGGTGTGTACAAACTTTTGACTGATATTGTACGTATAATTAGATATTGTGGTTTTAACCTCTTAAGACCTGACGTACACATGCGTGGACATCACATTTTGGGTCATATTACCACAGTCGTTAATTCTGCTTAACCGGGGCCTTATGGTCGTATGCGGATTGCGGACACTTACACTACCATCTAGTGGTGTCAGAAGAGTACAACACACTATGGGAAAAATTCAAAATAGCTGCGAGCACAAGGGAAGGTTCAGGTGGCCACTCCAAACACAAACATCGACAAGGTAAAAAGCCCAATCATATTTCATTGCTTATTCTGATTTAGATATGTATAAAAGCATTGTAAGTTTGGCATGACATGAAAATTATACAAAAATTTGTAACAGTAACGATTTAGTATGCCGCTAAACATGATGTACACATATGGTAGCCTACAGACCTCTTAGCCTAAGCTCGACAGCCCCCGCCCGCGAGGGCAACAGTGCCCCCCAAAAATGAAAAACGCCTCAGAGCAGTTAAACAAGCACCAATATAGTCATATGATACACCGTTTTGTTCAGAAGAAAGTCAGCTATCGAGCCAGCACTACTACTATTACAGTTCAACAAAACACAAGTCAAACACCAAGCAACTGATTGCGCTATTTGCAAAAAACGCTCCTCTGCGCATCCCACAGTCACAGCGGTCCTCGTATCTTTAATTTCACGATATGCACACAAACTGGTCACTTAATATTCCCAGTAACAGCTACTCCAATGTCCCTGGGTCATTTTGAGTCAATTCAAGCCAGTTTCCATTTATTTATGGCATGGGGGATGAATTGCACAGCTTGCCTCGTCCTCAATGCGAACACATGGTCTTTGTGTCCATCTAGTGGTTGAATTGTGCTATTGTGACATATTTAGCCAACTGCACTACTTTCTAGAGGGCGTGGACTTTCATTAGAGGTGTGATTGGTCCAAAGTGACCAATGGGTTCCCGAGATATTGATGCTCTTCATGAAAATATTGCTTGGATTAGCTGATATCAATACACAACGCATGCGCAGATGTGTGTTTACAATGTGCTTTTATGGAAATTCAGACCGAGTGTCCATATACTGTATGTGGACATAATTTTTCTCTAAAAGTATATCATGTCAAAAGATGATGCTTAGTTTTTATACTTATCAGGTTCTAATGAGCCCAAATAGCAAAGAGAAATAATAAATGCATATCAAACAAGAGCTCGTGTAACATAGTTAAAAGAAGCTGTATAAATCCAGCTAAATGTGGGATGAGCGCCCTCTGCTGTCTATCGCGTGTGCCGCTGGAACGGGTATAGAGAAAGGGATTGTGGGAAATCCTCAATGTAAACGAGGATTTGAACGAAAGGTAACGTTTCTCACAGGCTCCTGGGCTAAAACTTTATTTACAGTTGTTTAAGTCATGTAACATCAAGATTATACTGTATACTGACTTGTTGTACGTTGTTGTTGATTTTTCCATGCTCTCCGCGGATTCGCTGTGTTTTTGTTTTGTATTGGCGTCGAGAGAAACAAGTAGCATGGAGCTAACAGTATTAGCGTAACACAATGTTGTTTCTTCTGTAGAGACTGACTGTGCCCACGAGAGGGAGAACAGCGTTACTTACTTCTTACTTCTGTCCCTTTTTGTCATACATGCAGGTATGTGAGTGAATGTTCCAAGACAGCAGATGTGTGTGTGTTAAAAATTATTTTGTGGTTATTTCATGTAACTACTGGTTTGTTGAGTATAAAACATATTTGAAAAAAGTAATAGCCATATGTCAGAAACATAGCATGTATTTTATTTTAAAATGCATTCTTCTGAACTTGCATTTATAGCACATACACTCTTTTATTTTTATTTTATACACATTCTATTTTATTTTATTCACAGATATTTCAGTACAAAAAACCACTATACGATCAACCTGAAAGTATTGTGTTTTATTTTATTTTATTTGAATTGTAACTCTATCTCATTTATGATTGTCAATGTAAACGAGGATTTGAACGAAAGAGACTGACTGTGCCCACGAGAGGGAGAACAGCGTTACTTACTTCTTACTTCTGTCCCTTTTTGTCATACATGCAGAATAAACCGGCTGTTACCCCAACCAGCAGCTTCAAGTGTTTATTTAAAGAGAAGACACACCAACACAGGGGTTACATTGGTGCCGTGACTCGTCCATGACCACGCCGGACCGGGTGGATGTCTTCTCGTCGCTACACCGCCTTGGAGCTGTATCAATTTTTTGAGTGTATTTGACTGTTTGATATAGATCACAGCTATTTTCTCCGTGGGCTGTTATTTTCTTTGAATGTTGTTTTACCTGTACCAAGTATGAGTTTCAGTAAGTCTGATACCTTTGATGTGTTCCCCCTCGGTTTTGGCAGAGGTAGAGGGTTTCACAGTACACCAGCTCCATTTTCTTTGGGTAACCATGGGGCGGGAGATAAGTCTGGTTATGATGATGATTCTGTGCATAGTCCTTTCAAATGTGGGAGTGTAGTGACACCTCAGGCTCAGCCCTTAGATGATTTAAATCCACCACAATGCACTGATACATCAGTTCCATGCCCTCCTCTTGATGATGGTAGACTAGCTGACCAAGTGTGCGCCATTGCACAGCAGATTGGGCAACAAGTAGCTGATAGCATTATGTCACATCTTGCCACATCTAGTCCCACATCTGCAATGCACACAGACAATGTCAAGACATCTGATAATAAAGACTTCACCCCTGGACGCACACTGGACCTCTCCCATGTCCAGCTGGTCACTCAGCGAGAAGTTAAGGACCCACCTGCATTCCGAGGAGAGAGTTCAGATGTGTTGACTGTTGATGAATGGGAGGAATCTATGAGGACCTACATTCGGAAAAGTGGTGTACAGCTGGAGAATCAAGCAGAGGAAATCCTCATCCACCTACGAGGCAGAGCAAAAGATGTTGTACGGTTTGGAATAAGAAATGGTGACATTGATGTACAGCACAACCCACAAGCAATTTATGGACTTTTGCGCAAACACTTCAGCTCTAGCTATTGCTCCACTGTACCTCTAGCTGACTTTTATTCCACAACACCAAAAGACCAAGAAGACTCATATGAGTATTGGCTCAGACTGAACAGAGCTGCTGATGTTGTTGCTAGCTGCCTCAGAGAGCAGGGTAAAGTTTTTGACAACCCCAGTGTAGAAGTCACACGTATGTTCATCAGACACTGCCCAAGTAGAGACCTAGCTCTTACTTTTCGCTCCAAGACAGTTGATAAATGGTCAGCTCGTGAAGTGCAGGAAGTTTTAGATGAATATCATCTTGAGAAGTGTGTCAAGTCTTCTAAGAGAGAGGGTAACAGGATCAACATTAATGCAGCTGAGTTTAGCCCTAATACTCCTGTTTCTGACACTCCTGAGCTAAAAAAGAATGTTAGTCAAGACAACGCCACTCTTGAAAGACTGATTAGCATGCTAGAAAAAGTGCTGCTCCAGGGCCAAGCCCGAGCCAGTAGAACCCCAAACAACAACAGGGCTCCTAGAATTGAGGGTTTGACTGACACACCATGTTCTGTATGTAAAGACAGCTCTCACACAGCCCTCACACACTGCCGAGAGAACAGACTGTGTTTCCTGTGTCACTCACCTGGCCACTCAAGACGCACCTGCCCAGAGGGGAGACGCCCTCCTCTTCGTGGTCAGCAGGGAAACTGAATGATCTGCGTACAGGGGAGGACAGCGCAGATCATGTCAGTGAACCTCCCACCTTGGACTTGACAGAAGACGATTATGAAACTTTGTGTCACACCTACAGTAGCTCGTTGACATCAAACAAGACACTGATTGTGCAAAACCTGCAAAGACTTCCAGAGACAAATGAACTGTTCTATACAGATGTGTCTACTGATGGTGGTGAAGTCCTCAGAGCTTTGGTGGATAGTGGATCCATGGCATGCACTGTAAGTGAGACGGCTGACTCCAAACTTTCCCAGTCGATTCCAAACATTGAAAAACGATCTGCTGAAGATTATGTCATTGTTGGTTGTGGCGGTCACCCTGTCGCACCTACTGCCATATATGACCTGACTGTATCTGTTTATGGCTTTAAAGTGATCATTCCTGTTTTAGTTGTGCCAGGCCAAGCTGATGACATGATTCTGGGCAACAATGCTATCAAGTGGCTGATCTCACAGGTGAAAGACACAGCTAAAGTCCAGAACGTCACATCTTCAGCCTGCAATGCTCAGGACAACCTGCCTCAATTGTTGTCTATGTTGTCTTCCTCAAATGACAGGGAGGGCGGGACAGTGTCACACAGAATCGGCACAGCTAAACTCAAGAAATGTGTGAATCTACAGCCCATGTCTGAACATTTAGTGTGGGCTAAGCTGTCTGCACCTGATGTCTCTGCAGTGGGCAGCACAGTAATAATTGAACCCACTCAGTCCAAATGCAGACCTGCACATATTCTAGTGGGGAGAGTTGTCACTCACTTATGGGGTGATGGCTGGGTTCCAGTCAAAATAGTGAATCCCACAGAAAAAATACTCACCTTGAAAAGAAATGCTAAAGTTGCAGATGTGTCCAACTGCTCTTCTGTGCAGGACTTACCTGAACCTGTCAGCATCCAATCCAACGTGCAGCACACACAGAGTTCATCACCTGCACCTCGGTCAGAGGAAGAGATATCACATGTCTTGACCGAAATGGGCCTTCAGGATCTGGATCTCTCATCTTGTGAAGTCTCCCCTGAGTGGAAAGATAAACTGTTGCAGATCATTGTGCAGTTTGAATCAATTTTTTCAAAACACAAAATGGACTGTGGTGAAGCACCAGATTTTGTCCACAGAATCCGCCTGGTGGATGACAAACCCTTCAGGTTCCCGTACAGGCGAGTCCCACCATGCCATTATGATAAACTCAGGACAGCTCTAAATGAAATGGAGGAATTGGGGATAATCAGGAAGTCCCAGAGTGAATATTCATCTCCCCTTGTCCTTGTTGTCAAGCCGAACGGTGATCTCCGCATCTGTAATGATTTCAGATGGTTAAACGCAAGAACAGTGAAAGATGCGCATCCATTACCTCACCAGACAGACGCACTCGCTGCACTCGGTGGTAATGTGTTTTTTTCTACGATGGACTTGACCTCCGGGTTTTATAATGTTAGACTTCATGAAAATGACAAAAAATACACAGCTTTCTCTTCTCCATTCGGTCTCCATGAATATAACAGGATGCCCCAAGGCCTGACCAACAGCCCTGCCACATTCATGCGAATGATGATGTCAATTTTCGGGGATGAGAACTTCACAAGTCTATTATGTTACCTGGATGATCTTATGGTTTTTGCTCCATCTGAATGTGTTGCTCTTCAGCGTTTGCAGATGATTTTCACACGCCTCGCAGCGAACAACTTGAAGCTCTCACCTAAAAAGTGCTACTTCCTCCGCCGGTCTGTGAAGTTTTTGGGACACATCATATGTGAGGGTGGTGTCAGGACTGACCCAGATAAGGTACAGGCTATCAGCAATGTCCAGGAATCTGACCTGATGGAGTCTGATGGAAAAACGCCGTG
Organism: Scomber japonicus; assembly: GCF_027409825.1. Taxonomy (NCBI): domain Eukaryota; kingdom Metazoa; phylum Chordata; class Actinopteri; order Scombriformes; family Scombridae; genus Scomber; species Scomber japonicus. Next base: position 11,501,182 of record NC_070579.1, read on the forward strand.
CGCTAAGAAGATCAGATCATTCTTAGGGATGGTTCTCTACTATCATCACTTCATTGAGGGATGCTCTGCTAAGGCTAAGCCACTGTTCAACCTGGTGGCGGAACCCGCTGCTACACCAAAGAGAGGTAGAGGCCATAAGCCTAAATTTAAAAAAGGTCATGTGAAACTGTCCCAGGCTGACTGGACTGATGGGTGTAGGGATTCATTTGAAACTTTGAAACATGGGCTATTACACAGTGCCACATTAGCTCATCCAGATTTTAATGCTCCGTTCATCCTCGCTGTCGATGCCTCCTTTGATGGCCTAGGAGCTGTCCTCTCACAGTTGCCTCCTGGTGGAAAGATCGCCAGGCCAGTGGCGTTTGCCAGCAAAACACTCTCCCATGCCCAGCTGAACTATCCAGCGCATCGACTAGAGTTTCTCGCTCTTAAATGGGCAGTCTGTGACAAATTTAGCCACTGGTTAAAGGGACGGCATTTCACAGTTTGGACCGATAATAACCCCCTAACATACATCTTGACTAAGCCTAGGTTAGATGCATGCGAACAGAGGTGGGTTTCAAAGCTTGCAGCATTCAGTTTCGATCTAAACTATGTCCCTGGCACAAAAAATGTAGTTGCTGACGCGCTAAGCAGAGAGCCATTTGTCCAGTCATGCATGAGCCACCGTCTTGTGAGCGAGCCTTATGCTTTCCTATTAAACCAAGTCAGTGGGATGGTGGATAGGACAGTACAAGATGCATTTAGATTCACTAACAACTGTCAGTTTGTCACTGATCAGCCCGAGGAAGAAGCTGTCCTCTCACCTCCTCCTTCAGGGTCCCTGCAGTCACAGGACGTGTCAGCTGTTCTGGAAGCACATGACTCAGGTGGTGTCAGCCGAGTGAGAGGCACAGGTCCAGCTATTCCCCAACTTTTCAATGTCGACCAGGCTGCTTCTACACCAAGGAGTGAGCTGATAAACCTACAAGAGCAGGACGCTGTTCTGGGCAGAGTGCTCCACTACGTCCAGCGTCACCGGAGACCCACTAGACGTGAGCGTACGGAGGAACCTCGTGGTGTGATGAAACTCTTGAGACACTGGCCCAAACTTTCCATCAAAGACGGTGTGTTGTACAAGGTAAAGAAAGACAGACAAATGAACACTACCACTCTCCAGTTTGTTGTTCCAGACTCCTTGAAATCCCAAGTCCTCCATGGCCTACATGATTCGGCTGGTCATCAGGGCCAGGCTCGTACACTCTCCCTCGCCAGGCAGAGGTTTTTCTGGATAGGGATGGAACGTGACATCATCAATCATGTGAGGAACTGTTTTCGCTGTGTAGTGGGGAAAACCCCTGAGCCCAACGATCGTGCTCCACTTGAAAGCATACGCACCTCTGGACCAATGGAACTTGTATGTATTGACTTCTGGACTGCAGAACAGACTGACAAGAAATGTGTGGATGTTCTTGTTGTCACTGATCATTTTTCCAAACTGTCTCATGCGTTCCCATGCAAAAACCAGTCAGCAAAACAGGTTGCCCGTCGTCTCTGGAACGACTTTTTCTGCATTTATGGTTTCCCTAAACGCATCCATTCGGATCAAGGAGCCAATTTTGAAAGTCGGCTCATTAAAGAGCTCCTAGAGATGGCTGGCGTCCAGAAATCGCATACCACCCCGTACCATCCCATGGGGAACGGTGTTGTTGAGCGGTACAACAGGACTCTTGGGAATATGATAAGAGCCCTGCCCCCACAATCCAAGGCGAGGTGGCCCCAAATGCTTCAGATGCTGACTTTTTGTTACAACTGCACTGAGCATGAAACAACAGGATTTGCCCCCTTTTTCCTGATGTTTGGGAGGATCCCTCGGTTGCCTGTTGATGTTTTGTTCCAGCATGCCCTCCCCAGCGATACTGTTGTTGACCATCAGGAGTTTGTTGCACGTTTGAAACATGACTTATCTGAAGCTGCACGCATTGCCCAGCAGAACAGTCACGTTGAACAGACACGTCAAGCACAGAACTACAACCGCAAAGCCAAAGGTTCCCCTCTCACTGTCGGGGACAGAGTTTTGCTTGCAAACCGTGGTGAGAGAGGAAAAAGGAAAATTGCAGACAAATGGGAATCCACAGTGTTTGAAGTGGTGTCTGTAAAGCATGGAATCAATGTGTATCATATCAGAGATCCTGTCACATCAAGAGAAAAAGTTGTTCACAGAAACCTTCTGCTCCCTGTGAGTTTCCTACCTGCAGGAGGTGATGACATTGTGGACTCTGACTGCTCATCTGTTGCTGGGAGTGGAGTGTGTGAACCGGCAGTTCCTTCCGATGTTCAGGACAGTGAGACAAAGACCATTAACTGGCTCATGCACATGGATGATGGGATTGACGAGGTTGTGACGGCCGTCCTGCCTGATTGTTCTCCCGAAGGGGATGTTGAGGCTCAACCCTCAGGTGCAGAAGTGACTGTGGCCCCAGATGTTGTGAGTGAGGTCCTGGATGCCCTTGCTTCTTTGGAGTGTGCTGACCAGCCGCCTGCTCTTGCGGCCACTGCTGAAAGTTCAGTGTCAATGTCACCTATACCACCTGACCAGGGCCCCTCCCCTGAACACTTGACTGATACACAGCCTCCTACACACACACAAGACCATGTTGTTAGGGTACAGCCACCTGCACTTAACACTAGGTCAGGTAGACCTGTAAAACCTCCAGCTAGGCTAATTTGTGAGATGAATGGACAGGTCATAGATGATTCAGCTTCAACAGTTGATTCACTGTTTTCTTTTGTGAGGAATATGTTTTCTGGGTAGTTTGAGTGATCCAGATACATGTTTTTTTTTGCCTAACTGTGGCCTATGATACGTAAGTCATCTCTGCTATTGAGCACTGTTTATTATATGAGAGGTGTACACGGCATCTTTTGTGTCTAGGTTGGTAAGGGGATTGGCCAAAACCTTACTCGCTTATTCCCTAGTGGAAAGTTTATAACTGATTTTGACTGAGTAGTGTGCTTATGGCTGCACAGGCAGTAATTTGTGGCTTATATACATGTGTTTTTTTTTGAGTATTTTTTTTACTGTACCCCAATTTAGCAGGATTTCTGAGGGGTGTATGTAACATAGTTAAAAGAAGCTGTATAAATCCAGCTAAATGTGGGATGAGCGCCCTCTGCTGTCTATCGCGTGTGCCGCTGGAACGGGTATAGAGAAAGGGATTGTGGGAAATCCTCAATGTAAACGAGGATTTGAACGAAAGGTAACGTTTCTCACAGGCTCCTGGGCTAAAACTTTATTTACAGTTGTTTAAGTCATGTAACATCAAGATTATACTGTATACTGACTTGTTGTACGTTGTTGTTGATTTTTCCATGCTCTCCGCGGATTCGCTGTGTTTTTGTTTTGTATTGGCGTCGAGAGAAACAAGTAGCATGGAGCTAACAGTATTAGCGTAACACAATGTTGTTTCTTCTGTAGAGACTGACTGTGCCCACGAGAGGGAGAACAGCGTTACTTACTTCTTACTTCTGTCCCTTTTTGTCATACATGCAGGTATGTGAGTGAATGTTCCAAGACAGCAGATGTGTGTGTGTTAAAAATTATTTTGTGGTTATTTCATGTAACTACTGGTTTGTTGAGTATAAAACATATTTGAAAAAGGTAATAGCCATATGTCAGAAACATAGCATGTATTTTATTTTAAAATGCATTCTTCTGAACTTGCATTTATAGCACATACACTCTTTTATTTTTATTTTATACACATTCTATTTTATTTTATTCACAGATATTTCAGTACAAAAAACCACTATACGATCAACCTGAAAGTATTGTGTTTTATTTTATTTTATTTGAATTGTAACTCTATCTCATTTATGATTGTCAATGTAAACGAGGATTTGAACGAAAGAGACTGACTGTGCCCACGAGAGGGAGAACAGCGTTACTTACTTCTTACTTCTGTCCCTTTTTGTCATACATGCAGAATAAACCGGCTGTTACCCCAACCAGCAGCTTCAAGTGTTTATTTAAAGAGAAGACACACCAACACAGGGGTTACACTCGCGTCTTAGGAGGTTAAGTAGTAAAAACCAGAAATGAGTACAAACAGGAACCATTACATGTAGTCACATCACAGTAGCAACAATAAAATCTTAATTGGACTTACATTCTGTCGAACAGACTTTTATCAGACTAAAAGCTTCAATTTCTACTTGAATTGAAACCTCTGATAGTCTCAACAAAGAAGAAACTTTTTAAGAGTTAGCTAAATTCCTATTCAATGTAGGATAATTATAGATTCTAGTTTAAAGTGTTTGTTATTTAGCAGCCACGACTTTAATTTGTGTCCATGTTTGTCCAAAATAAGTCAATTGCACTGGACACAAACAAAGATTAATTTGACTGTAAAGTACAACTTGGTAGGGATGCTCCGATCAGTTTAAGGCCAGTTGATATTGGCTGATATAGCCTAGATTACAGATTACTCTCTTGGTAGTCTTTAAATTGATCAATCAAACACATGATAGGTGCAGCAAATCATGACAGATCTGTGTTCAGGGGTTTATATGTTTGTCTCTGCTCCACACAACTATACCCACAAACAGACATGAGATGGCGCTGTTGACCAAGGTGAAACAAAAGGGAGCCATTCATTTCAGTCAATACACCTCTTCAAGTGGTACTTTCCCTCCTGTAGAAAGACAAAATGAATTAATGAACAAACAGATACGTTTTTAGCATTTTGTATAAATCTAAGACACTTTCTGGCCTTTATTAGGTTACTTTTTCAATGGCACACCCACCTCAGTGTCCATTTTGTTAATGACGTCATGCAGCATCTGAATGTTCTTCTCATCACAGTTCCTCTGCATTTCCTGTTCATACTCGTGAGCTACATTGTGAGCTGAGTACTTTCTACTGTCATCTCAACACTGAATTTGAGTGAGTGAAGAAGGAAAAACAATCATTGTCCTGTTTAAAATGTCAGCATATTGTCACTTTAACATGCATTGTGAACACCAGTGTTAATAATTTCAAATTCATTATTCTTTTGACTTGATTTTACTACATTGCCATTTTCCATGTCATAGAATAGAAACTTTCACACTTATATTTTAAACTTATGGAGAGTAGATGATGCTGTTTACCTTGCACAGAGAGCTCATGCCTGACGGGGGAAGTCCGTTGTGCTGATCTGAGCATTGACATCACTGATTATCCAAGTGAGACACAACAGGATGTGGTGTGTAATCTGACTGAAATGGAAGACATATCTACAGCCTCCCTGGATGTCATGAGGGTGAACATACAGTTTTTTAGTTGCAGTGTAAAGGCTATATTACATTTTACTCATGTAATCCACAGTGAACATCTTAGTTAGTGGCTCTGGAAACCCACTATTATTTTTAAACATAATGTTAATTACTAGGCTAAAAAAGAGGTTTAATCTGATACAGATCTTATTGGATCTTATCACCCAGGAATCATTGACTAGGCTGTTTATTTGAAGACACTTAATTTAATTAGTTTTATAATAGTGCAGTTGTCTGACAACTGAATATCAAAGATATCGATGACAGTGTCTTTATGTTTTGTAGCTGTAATTACAGTTCTACCTGTAGTATAGGCCTAGTATGTAGTCTTATGTGTGCTGGTGTTGTGCACCTACCTACCTACCTACCTACCTAACTACCAACCACTCCCATATGGCAGGGCTGAAATCCCAGATCTTTAGAGTTTTACCTTTGGCAGTGATTCGTAGACCTCTACAGGGTCTAAACCATCTGGACACAGGTGTGAACATGCTCATTCATAAGATAAAATAGTCTATTGAGCTTTTGCTCAATAGACTGAATGTTTATTCGGTCAAAAAATGTTGTGTATTTTATTCTGTCCATTAGTCAACCATTAACCTTTTCGTATATGCCCACCCAGTCACGTAGCCTCTTTATCAGAATACTGCGGTCTACAGTATCAAATGCAGAACTGAGGTCAAGTAAAATTAGCACAGTGCAATCACTCGCAAACAAACACAAACAACTTCCTCATAGAAATAAACTACACAAACAACACAGAAAAACTTACTGAACAACTTACCTTGATCTTAAAGAAGAATTGTCTGAAGCACACACACCAGATGAGGGTTGTCTGACAGATACTTCTGACTGTCGTCCCAATGCCGCATCATACCTGGCTGTTACACACATTCACACACACACACACACACACACACACACACACACACACACACACAGAGCAAAATGCTTCCTTAAAGTGGAGTTCTTAAGGTTTTGTTTTCAAAAGGGGAAGTCAAGTATGCTTTGTATTCAATGTTATAAGAGCACTGAACCTGAATGACAGTAACACTGCCTTGTTCATGTCTCGAAAATAGTATTTTAAGCACTGTTATGTTATTCCTGTTATGTCGCCAAGTGCTTGTTCATGGGGGAATGTTGGATCTCTGAATTAAATTGAGTTCGGTCTAGAGTCTAGACCTGCTCTCTGTGCGTCATCAAGTTGCAATTTTTTTGCACTGTATGCTCATCATTATGTTAAAGCACTCCTTGCAGTGCATAAAAAAGAGGGTTGTAAAGATATTGTTCACTATATTTAAGTTGATGACCATTACCATTTCTTATGGCTCAGGACAGGCTGAGGTTCTCCAGGTTACAGGAGAAGGTTTGTTCATGTGGATGCTTATATAGGCAGCGAGCCAAGCCACCTAAAATTAGTCACATGACTTTGAGATGATGGTATCACTCAAGGTAAAGACCATGGTGAGGGTCTGATTGAGGTCTAAAAAGATCACTTTAATTAAATCAGTGGTTTCCAACCTTTTTGTCTTTTGACATCTTACAAAAAGCAGTGTGTAGTCGAGGTCATATTTTAGATGTCTGAGTTGTTAACAGCTGCACCGAAAAGGGATTTCCCCCTCTAAACTTCTCACATGGTTTCATCTTAATAAATGTTTTTTTTAAGTGTATAGTAAACAAGGAAATGGGTATGAAAACTCATACATGGGTAATCATGCCTGAGGTCAACAAGCACAGATGTTTACTCTGACAGAGTTTTCAGTGTTTGGGTCGTGATGATACTTTGAACATATTTCCAAAGAAAAATGAACACCATCCGTGATAGCACCAAAAAAAAGAAGCTATTATCATTTCCTTATAATTGTAGTTTTGTTATGTACAAGGCATGAAATATTAAAACAGACAGCAGACCAACTTTCATTAGGTAAGGCTATTTCATCAGTTGTTCATCTATGATTGATTTTCTGATATCTAAGGTCAATTTGTCATTATAATATTTTAAGTTAACATTATGAAAGAGATAAAGAAGATGAATGCAATACTTCTAAGACGTCTCTGTTTTATTTACTGGTTTATCATGCCAACAACTTTAAAATATAAATCACATATAAGAAAGACAATGAGGATACATGTGAGTGTTGTGTACAAAAGTGTCACCATTTATTTGTGAGTTTTGTCATTTCATTCACTTTAAAAATATGAAAGCTGTCCAAAGCTTACTGAGCTTTCAGTATGTTGACAATCACAATGCAGATTTGGCTTTTTATGCATACCTCTTTTTCATTTTTACTCAGCAACAGTAGCACAAAAATACACACACACAAATAAACATGAATACATGCTACTGTTGCTCCATTAGCTGTGGGTTGGTGAAAACAAGTTACCTAGATACCTACAATTATTAATAATTTTTGCACTCAGAGCTAGAAAATATAACTATTTGTATGGACTTGCTCACAGCCAATCAACACAAGAATTCTTCAATTTAATGTGACATGTGATTGGCCCACTGCCGCAGCAGCTACAACCCATCTGTGGTGGTGAAGTCGCTGTGATTTTGAGTGAGTGCGTTTAGCAGTTCAGCAGCCAAGATGCCACCTAAATGCCCTGAAGTGTGGCTGCACTACAAACCTGTTGAGCATATATGGAAAAACCGGGAACATCACACCACACAACTTTACAGATAAAATAAATGGTTAGTAGACTTAATTGGAAAGTTGTGTAGTAGACACACGCGTCTGCAGTAAAAACGCAGGTGCTGGACCAAATAACTAATATATATAAAAATATATTATATAAAATATGTGTATGAACATTCACACATGCATGGATTTATAAGTGTGTATGACATGCTGTGACCCACATGCTGATTTTGAGCATTTTGTATTCAATAAATAATATTAATGTTGTGTATTCATTTTTTATTTCCCTAAGAAAATGGCAAAACAGAAAATTGGTTCCAGTTTCGCAAAATGTCCTATTTAATTATAAGATACATACAATTTCTCCTATGATTTATCTTACAAAAATAATCTTGCATAAAATTGCAGACCAGTCATATAACTCATTTGAAACATTCAATATTATGTCATATAAAATATGTGCCTGCATGTTTTTTTGTAAAGCTTCCTTTCTGTATGTACCAGACTCGTGGTTGTTAAAGGATAAGGCAAGCGGTAAGCCAAAAAGCTTCTTCCTCCACTGTTTTCCAAAAACTATTTAAAAACCAATCAGTGAGCCACACGCACCAAGTGTGATAAATGTTCAGGCACTGTTGTTTATTTTGAGTCAATCCCACAGACACTGTCCTGCTGCCGGACATACACTAGTGCATCAAATGTGTATTAATCCGCACATGAAAATAGTCCCCAATAAATAATAACAATTTACTATTGTTTTACGTTTGATTAAAACTACAGTACCCTGCTGCTGTAGGAATACAGCAGCCCCTTTAAAAAAAATAAAAGTATTATATTTGTGACCAATTTCTAAAGTTTACTTTATAAAATATAAAATATAGTGACAATTTGTACATTTGTACCAACTTTTTTTTTTTTTTTTTAAATATTGAAATAATCTAAGCAATGGACATCTCTCCATTAACAAAGCAACACTTCAGTATGTTGGTTTACGCCTGATTTTAACCGTATTTACAGCATGTGTGTGTTACTCCTCATATTCAGGGACTCCAGGTGCTTTCGATAGCAGTTGTGGTTAGGCCATGTACATCTGTGGTTTACAGCTAACAGCAGTTTACGGGCATAACCGCAGCATGACGTAGCAACAGGTTCAGGAAGTCCATACACATGTGAGGCCTCACACAAATTTACTCTCCAACAGGCACAGCAAAGTGTTGACAGCGTTGACGGCGTTTGCGACGAACGAAGAAAAGGGCAGCCAGAACGGTGACTGCTACCACCACGACAATAAAAATAATGATATGGCTGTAGTTCCCTGCCTGGCCTTGGATGAGGGCTTTGGGTAAAGAAAACAAGAATAGATAATCAGAGGAAGTTCACTGACTTAAATTCCTCAAGTACTGTGAGAAAGCAATACCACAATTACTTTTCAGTGACTCTGTTGTGACTAACAATCATAACCTTGAAGACTGAAAATCACAAGACTTTAAACTCACCTTTGACATCCACAGTAAACTCTTTAGTCACATTCCCCACAGAGTTGCTGACCAAACAGATGTACTGTCCTCCATCTGTAGAAGTTACAGCCTCGATACTGAAAGTGCTGCCACTGAAGTGACTGGTTGACGGGAGCGTCCAGGTGTAGGAGGGGCTGGGGTTTCCCTCACTAGAGCAGTTCAGATGCAGAGGGTCTCCTTCTGTCACGTTGATCCGTTCTGGATCAGGACTCCCCTTCAGCTGAGGCTTGTCTGTGTGTCGAAGGAAAGTGGTGGAAAGTATGCATGGTCTCTTGTCCGGAAAGAAATTAACATTCTCAAACATTTTCGTTCTCAACACTTATTTAAAGGATGTGTTCACAATTGTTTGTCTTTCTTAAAACAACTTAATATAGGCTACTGTTGGCTTGTGTAAAACACATCAATGCATCATACTGTGTAAGATCATTGTGTGTTTGCAATTTGGTTCTCCTCTCAAACAATATTTCTGTAAAAAGTCAGAAAAACAAGCTGTTTTCAACTTTGTGATGAATTTTCCATATGACCCACGAGAGATTTAAAGACAATCTAGCTCAAGACATCAGAGAAATGTCTCAACCTGTTCAGTTTATCACAAACATTCATATTCAAAATCATTGTTGGGAGAAAAATATTTATCCCTGAGATGTAGTGAAAGAGAAGTACAAAGTAGCATACATTGTAAATACTCAAGTACAATTATGTCAAATTTGTACTGAAGTACAGTACTTGAGGAAATGCATTTAGTTATTTTATACCACTGGGCACAAGAGTAACACTATGTTGTGTGTTGGCTTTCAGACTGAGACAGTGATGGCTGTGAGCATCCAGCCAGACCAAGAGGATGATGACATTTTACAGTCATCACCAACTCAGCAGATTCACAGTCACCTTAACCAAGGTTTTACACTGCTAAAAAACTAAAACACAACGTGGGTCTTAAAAGGGCGTCTGTGTTTGCCTTGGGCCCCAAAATGACTAAATCCGCCCCCAATCGAGATTACAGACATTTTAGAGCCAGAGTCCCTCTTTTTGTTACTATACTTCCACCACAGCTCAGGGAAACACAAGGAGGGAATTTGATAATAAAAAGTCTTTAAATGTGGCAGATATCCAACTCATATGACTAATTCAAACCTTTTAAATGCATTTTTTGCACAAAATGATTGCATGGCCTCCATCACTGTAAGTGTATTATGAGAGGATCCTCTAATGGCCTGTATGAACAGAAGGAATGATTACATGATTTGCGAATTATTTGTTTTAATACAGACTTGAAAAATTGTGAACCTATCCTTCAATGTTACTCTTTAAACAAAAGATACAAAAGAAGCAAAACGTGATGACCAAATAAAGCTGTTTTTAAAGAGTTATGTGTTTGTGTCAAATGTTTGTTTTGCTGTTGTCACATTAAAACTTTTACTAGCTGGCTCAGAGATGAGATGTGTGTCAATATTGTTTTCTCACTCACAGTAAACAGTGGTGGTGATGTTTTGTGACGTCACCACTGGAGGAGGCTGTGGTCCTTCAGCTCCCAGGTCTAGCTTGGCTTCACACCAGTACAGGCCTCCATCATCTTCTTTACGAGGGTTGATGTTCAGGGTGAAGGTCTCATTAACTGGTGTCTCCACTGGTTTATTCTTGACATGTTGTTGACCCAGTGATGTCTGTCCATGGTATAAGGTCACAGTGAGGTTACCAATAGGAGGAACTTCCTGGACTGTACACTGCAGAGTGTACTGATGACCCATATACATCGGCCCAGAGTGATTTAGGAAGCTGAGATGGACATTTTTTGGAGGATCTGAGGACACAAACAGAGCAACATACATAGTCAGATATGTACATAATGTACATTGTGACATTAAATAATTGTTCAGCAATTTAAACTATAACTAAAAGTTAGCTTTTTAAGGATAATGTACTGTTTGAATTATTAAGAATCTGAAAACTTGCAGATTGTGTTGTGTTGGTTGTGATGGTAAAGAGATCAAGGTATAGGTGAAGATATAGGCAAAGACACGAGAAACAGAGAACAGTTAAAAGTCTGAACTCACTGTAGAAATCCACAGTAAACTTCACAGTAACATTCCCCGCAGCGTTTTGGACCAAACACAGGTACTGTCCTCCATCCACAGAAGTTACAGACTTAATATCGAGAGTGTCGCCACTGAAGGGGGAACGACTGGCTGACGGGAGCGTCCAGGTGTATGAGGGGCTGGGGTTTCCCTCACTAGAGCAGTTCAGGTGTAGGGGGCTTCCTGCTATGACGGTGATTGGATCTGGATGTGAAGACCCCTTCAGTTCAGGCTGATCTGTGTGTTGATGGGAGAAAGGGAGATATACATCTGTCTTTAATGATTTGATGGTTTTTTAAGGAGTTGGAGTGATGATTATTATTATTTTGTCAAACTCACAGTAAACAGTGGTGGTGATTTTTTGTGACGTCACCACTGGAGGAGGCTGTGGTCCTTCAGCTCCCAGGTCTAGCTTGGCTTCACACCAGTACTGGACCCCATCATCTTCTTTAGTAGGGTTGATGTCCAGGGTGAAGGTCTCAGTCACTGGCTCACTTGTTGTGCTGCTGGACTGTAGTCTCTGTAGTTCTGTCTGTCCTCTGTAGAAGGTCACAATGAGGTTACCAATAGGAGCAACTTCCTGGACTGTACACTGCAGAGTGTACTGATGACCTGCAAACATCGGCCCAGAGTGATTTAGGAAGCTCAGATGGACATTTTTTGGAGGATCTGAGGAGAAAAAAGGAGAGACACACAATAAGATATAAGTGGTAACAACATGAAAAAACGAAATCTATCCAACATACTTATTTCTTATTTTGATAATATATATTAAATGGTTACTGTAATAAAGTCTTTGTTTAACAGAAAGTTTACTTACGATAGACGGTTATAGGAAGCCTGGTAATACACTGGTTACCATCATCATCAGTATAATAGCACTGTGGAGATATGTCCCATTCAGTCAGGTTGTCAACCTTCCATGAAATCGTGGTTCCATATTCTTCAGTGTACCCTACAGGCTTTTCCAACCCAAATTGGTCACTTGTGCAATTATGTTGACAAACAAGGCACGTGGCAGAGGCTGGGTCACCATACTTCACTACCAGTCTGGACGGAGTGAAAACAGGTTTTTCGGCACAGTTTTCATCTGTAAGACAGACATGACATGAGAGATGAACAAAACTGGATGTAAAAGTAAGAAATCACATAGAACACAATGTAAGCACATGAAACGATCATTTAACCCACAGTGTGTTTGTGTCAATGTTCAAGGAGCCAACAGTTCAGAGGCTTTGTTTTTTTATTTAACTAATTTATATTTTCTGAGTTTTTACTTAAGTCTCAAATTGTTTTAATTGAAGTACGCATTCTATTGTTTCTATTGTTATTTCACTTTGTTTTATCTTGTGTTTATTAATGTTAGCAAACAGGTTTCATTTTTCATCTTATGATACATAATTTTTTTTCTCCATGATTTCATTTTATTTGCTTTGTTTTTCATGTGAAGTACATTCATTTCTTTTATGAAAGTTATTATAATTATTATGAATTTATAGTTTTTTCCTATCCATCTCTTCTTAATGGCTGGATGTTGCTGGACCACCTAATATGGTCTGTAAACCTAAAATTAACAGTTATTCTATGTCTTTTTACACCCACACACACACACCTAGGTCACTTTTGAGTACATTACATAGACTTACATTCATTTCCTGTAGATTTACCCCAGCGATAACCGTAACCAGTGACCCAAAAATCATCTTTGTCCTGCCTCAATTGGGCACGCTTTTCAAAATTTGTCTCCAAAAGTTGTCTATTATAGACACACAGATACCGCCTGCCTGTCACTGAGTTAAGAGACAAACTGTTTTTTAAATCTCCAGATATCTTTAATCCTTGTGCTCTCATGAGATGGCATTTGCTTCTGAGTTATAAGGACCCTCATCTGCTTTCAGAAAGTTAAAGCCTAATGTGGACACATTTTAAAGTACATATACCTAAAAGATGTACTCATACGAAACCACAGGCTACAACAGAACTTTCATTTCTCAAAATGAGTATTCTATACTCATAAGGTGTGTGATTTTAGCCTGAAGTCAGCAGAGCTTTGCAACTGCTCACATGGTGTGTATTGTTCCCTTAAGAGTGGATTGTTTAGCTAAGTGATTTCTTTCTCAGTTTAATAAGTATTTAGCCTTAAATTCAAATTTGCATTAACCCATAATTAAGCACAACATTCCCAAAGCATGTTGTGTTAGGTTTACAGTGCAAGAAAAACTAATTGATTATATAAAAAGGATATTAATTCTATACACAACACTGTGGAGGTTATCATACACTGAACTTACATTAATATACAATATAGCAAACAATAATGAAATATAACCTAATTTTGACAAATGAATCTGAAACCAGTCATTTGATTAAGTGCCAATTTTCATTATCTCAAATACAAATGCTGAGAACATCAAAAAAATAAGCAAATAAATCAACAGAACAACACGTTCAACTGTCTTAGACTTCTCATATCTAGACCGTGTGTCTACTTAACTATTTATAGATCATTCATGTCGTCTACAGGGAACATTTTTAACACTATGACGAAAAAACGAAATGTGGGAGACTCACCGCAGCACACGTGGAAGTTGTGCAGAAAATTCAGCACAGAAATAATAACAAACACGTAACGGAGAAACATTATATTCCGATGGTCTTGTGAACAAATGGAGATCCTGGTAATAAAAGAAAATCGCTGAGACCAAGGCTACGACTACTTGGTTTTAACTTCTTCTTCTTAGCTAACCATTAGATGCGCCCGAGTTGACAAGTGGATTTTAAGTGCATTCAGCCCAGTGGCGGATTTAAATGTACAGGAAAACGCCCATTTCCCTTTTTCCCCCATCACATTAATGATATTATGCCACCTTGTGGACGAATTAATCTTGTTGCAGGTCTCTCCACTCAAAGTCTGAGGTAGGAGGATAGGGAAAGAGCACGTAATTTAGTCTACTAATGCAAAGAAAATCAAATCACTAACCAAATAAACTACAATGCATAATGTGAAATGACAATAAACTGGTTTAAAACTCTGAGAATGATAACTGTAACAATAACTATAAATATATAATTTTAAATAGCCTATTGTTCTAATTTGGGTCCATACCACAATGACAACGATAATGGATATCGTTGGGATTACTTTCAGAGCGATTTGATGAACAATAAAAAGGCTAGAAGCCAATCAAAATTCTTCCAAAAAACCATACAATACAACAAAATCTGCTTTTGGAAACTGATGTATTTATTTGTATTTATTTTTATGAGGCATTGCTCCTCTCTCACCACGGATTGACGCGCTGTAAATTGGAGCAGGATGACACCTAGAGGGGATTTCTTTAGATAGGTCAGTATTATTAAAACCTCTGAACTCTGTTTTTCTTTCTTTCATTTTCTTTCTCTTTACAATGTCCAGCAATAGCAGCTCATCAATAATTAGCTGCAGACACAACTTTACAGGACATTATTCATAACTGTGGATGCTAACGTGGTTCTCGTTATGGCTGTAGTTATGATTATCATAGGAGGAAACAACTCCATATACTCTCTCACTTGCATCTGCAAAGTGATGCAATTGTGCAGATGTGATTGTTCCAAATCCAGCTGGTTTCAAACACCTGTCCACTGTGAAGCCATGACACCTTGTGAGGTGGGAAAGCCACTTTTTTATAAAAACTCTTTGAGCAAGTTCAGCAGGGATATCTTCATCCCAGGAACTTTCTTGCCACATAGTTCCTGCAGAATAATTTTTGCTGGGAGGATGACAGGTGACAAAAACCCTAATGGATCATATATAGCACTTACACTTGAAAGCACACCACATCTTGTCTGTGGTGTTTTTTTTGCATTTATCCTGATCTTGAATACATCTGACTCAGTGCACCACTTTACTCCTATAGACTCTCTCATCAGGCAATGCATCATGACTTATATCCAAGTCTTTTCCCCTCTTTTGTTCTATCTGTTTCAGGTATTGAGGTGAAGAATACTCATCCACTTAGTTAAATGGAATCCTCCACTCTCACACAGTGCTGTCAAGTCCCTGACCATATCACATGCTTGGGTTTCATCTGGCACTGACAGAAGGCAATCATCCACATAACAGGCCAATCAATGTGTTAGTCAAATCTGGACCTTGCCAAATCTTTCCATTCAATGACTTCCCTTGATAAGATACTGCACTGTCAAAAGCTACTCCTAGTTTTCTTTTATGGTGGTGGTAAACCCCCTGATAAGGTACGTACCACACTTGCCCATTTTCAGACATTTTTTCAGTCTTGTCATTTGGTACTTTAACAGGTCAGACATAAAACTTTGATATTCTCTGTGAAAGTCTTTGCTTTTGACGAGTTTCTTTTCAGGTTCTCTGCTCTCTGCACAACCATGCTGTGGTTACCTAGCATTTTCACATTTTTGTTTCTCAAAGGGCAGCCTATACTGTAATGCCCATCAACTTATTTGCAGTTTCATTAACACAGTCTAGAAGCTGTATGTCTTCTCATGACACTTCAAGTTTTTCCTCAGTAGTTTTCTCTGGAAAATCGTGGTTGAATTGTTGCACCAGAAGTTCAAGTGCATCTATCGGAGGCAGCTCTATTCCATGAAGGTGAGGCCACTCTTTCAAATCTTCCTGCACTGAAATGTTCTCTTTGGACACTGGAATGTCTTTGTTTATGTTAACCTCAAGTAAGTGAATGCAAATGTTCTCTTTTAAACCACGCACCTCTAACCCTGAAAGAAGGTAGTTTGGCTCCACCCTTTCCTGGCCCATTGTGGGAAGCTGGATTTGGGTTTTCTTCCCTTCAATGTCAAACAGTTTCATTAACTTTTCAGAGCAGAATGTGTCTTGGCTTCCATTGTCCATGAATGCATAAGTCTCTTTTATGTAATTGCCTTTCTTTAACTTGACACATACAGGTACAATCGACAGAACACGATCGTCATCTCCAGCCCCGGTAGCTCCACAGGTCCTACCTGAGATATGTGTTGATTCATTTGTAGCAGTATTTTCAGTTGTGTCTTTCTGATTGCTGCCCACCGCTTCATTGTCCTCTTCCTTTGTGAGACGAAGCATGTTTGAATGTTTCTTGGGGCAGTATTCACATGTAGCTTTTTTCTTACAAGCTTTACTCAAATGTCCTTGTGTCAGACAACCAAAACACAGTCCTTGACATGGTTGGCAAGATAGCGGTGCACTTATGGCGCTTTTCCACTTCACAGTTCCAGCACGACTTGACCGCTCGACTCGTTTTTTTTTTTGCGTTTCCACTAGGGATAGTACCTGGTACCTGGTACTTTTTTAGTACCTGTTCTGCTGAGGTTCCAAGCGAGCCGAGCTGATACTAAATGTGACGTCAGCAGACTGCCAGCCACTGATTGGTCAGAAGAGTTGTCGCTGGAAGAGTCATGAGCCGTCCCACACAAGAATCAAACCCGGCATTTTTAAATACCGGCAACAGTGTTACAGTCATACGGCTCAATTTTGTTTTTTTGTGTGTGATAGAAAGCCACATACAGCAGCAAGTACACCATCACCTCCATGTCCTCCATTGTTTATGTGTTTGTGTCGCATAGAAGTAGAAAACGAAGTCACGGCAGTTTCGCGGAGCCGTGCTATGACGACCCCACCCACATTGAGTAGGTACCTTTCTGTAATGGAAAAGGTCGTTCCTGGAACCATGTCGAGTCGACCCGACTAGTGCTAGAACTGTGTAGTGGAAAAGCGGCATTACATGCAGCAGCTCAGCTCTCTACAGAAAGCAAAACCCCGGAACACATCACCGCTAAATGTGCAATAATTTATACATTTCCTCCGCGCTCCTGAATTTCGTTGTATGTTTTGAAAACTGACAATAAAGAATCTAATCTAATCTGAACATTTTCTTTGAGAAAATCCACCCTTTCCTTATAAGGCTGATTTCTAATTTTGTGACAGTCTGACAATCTGTGTTGTTTTTCACAGTATACATGTCTTCTGAGAGGCATCGCTGTTAGAGTGAGAGAAGTGCTTACCATTTTCAGGTGACTTTTCATTTGCAGATGATGATACACTTGTGGCAAATGTACTCCCCTTTGGTTTGGGTGCTCTTGACATTCTCACATTTGCAAAAGATTTTCTTTTATCTTCAGTATTTTTTATGTCACCCCCCCCCCCCCCCCCCCATCAGCTATGTCAAGAATAGTATGGCCAAATGCCCTCATGAATGCTTTGAACTAAAGGGGGTCACCACTGAAAACAGGTTGTTTCACTTGGAAATTTTAACTTTGACTGGGGAATGCATTCGTAATGTGCTTGTGGCAACTGGTTGAAGGAATACTCCAAATGTTTTTCTTTTCATTTGATGTTTTAAAATTTTAAACACACTGTAGGTAAAGATAAAATATTTATTTATCATTATTTTGTGGTTACACCATTGGATATTTTCAGGCGCATTGAGTCCTACGTTTGTAAAAACATGTTGCAAATGACATTTCAAATTACGTAAAACCAACATTAATACAAAAAGTACATATTAACAAACCTGATGCCGTTTTTAAAACAATTTTTAAGACGTTTTTGAATTACTCATCTTGCCAGCCCTTATTTTTCATTGACCCATGAACAGTGTGTGTGTGTTACACGTCATATACAGGTACTTCTGATGCTTTCTGTGTACATCTGTGGTTTACACCTAACTGCAGCACTTGACATAGCAACAGGTTCAGGTCGTCCACACACATGTGAGGCTTCACCCACAAATTTACTCTCCAACAGGCACAGCAACGTCCGGCAGGTTAAACTGTCCCATTCGGTAGTTTGTGTACTGATAGTACACAACGGCGAATACAAGGACAGCCACAATGATGACTGCTACCACCACAATAATAATGTGGATGTAGTTCTCTGCAGGAGGTTGGGTCAGGGGTGTGGCTAAAGAAAACAGGAATAGATAATATTATACATTAGAGCAATGCCAAAACCAGAGGAAGTTCACTGATGTCATGTGTTTTCTCTTTCAGCTGAGGCTCAACTGTGTGTTGATTGATGGGAGGGGGGATACAAGACGTCATTACTGAGAAATTGAAGTAATTTTGAAATTATGTTTATCTGAAGCTTACATGAAGCTTCAGCTGCCAAAATGATTCAAATCCAGTCAATATCTTTCAACATTACAGACATTTTAATGCTAAAGTCCCTCTTTTTGTTATCATACTTCTACCACAGCTCAACATGGAAACACAAAGAGGGTATATGATGCTAAAAAGACAGACATCCAACTCATATGACAAATTCAGCATGTTGAAACCTTGCATAAGCTTCAGATAAACTTTTAAATGCATTTTTTTGCACGAAATGACTGTAGATTTTGACTCCCATCACTGTAAGTGATTACGAGGGGATCCTCTAACGGCCTGTATGAACAGAAGCAACCATTACATTATTTGTGAATTATTGAATTTAAGACAGGCTTTAAAAATTGTAAATCTATCCTTTGTGACTCTTTAAACAAAGAATACAAAAGAGGCCAATGTGATGACCAAATAAAGCTGTTTTTAAAGAGTTATCTGTTCGTGTCAAATGTTTGTTTTGCCATTGTCACATTAAAACTTTTACTAACTGGCTCAGAGATGAGATGTGTGTCAATTTTGTTTCTCACTCACAGTGATCATTAGTGGTGATTTTTTGTGATGTCACCACTGGAGGAGGCTGTGGTCCTTCAGCTCCCAGGTCTAGCTTTGCTTCACACCAGTACGGGTCTCCATCATCTTTACTAAGGTTGATGTCCAGGGTGAAGGTCTCAGTCACTGGCTCCTTTGTTGTGCTGCTGGACTGTAGTCTCTGTAGTTCTGTCTGTCCTCTGTAGAAAGTCACAATGAGGTTACTAATAGGAGCAACTTCGTGGACTGTACACTGCAGAGTGTACTGACGACCTGCAAACATCGGCCCAGAGGGATTTAGGAAGCTGAGATCGACATTTTTTGGAGGCTCTGAGGACACAAACAGAGAGACACACAGTAAGATACAAGTGGTGAACTACAGCTGACAACATGAAAAAAACTGAATCTATCCAACATACTTATTTCTTATTTTGATAATATATATTAAATTGTTACTGCTGTTTAACAGCAAGTCTACTTACGATAGACGGTTATAGGCAGGCTCGTAGTACACTGATTATTATCATCATCAGTATAATAGCACATTGGAGATGTTTCCCATTCAGTCAGGTTGTCAACCTTCCATGAAATCGTAGTTCCATTTGCTGCAGTGTACCCCACAGCATGCTCCACCCCCAATGGGTTATTTGTCCAATTATGAAAAACAAGGCATGTGGCAGAGGCTGGGTCACCATACTTCACTACCAGTCTGGACGGAGTGAAAACAGGTCTTACTGTACAGCTTTCATCTGTAAGACAAACATGAAATACTGAGATGAACAAAAATGGATTTAAAAGTCAGAAATTACAGTATGTTTGTGTCAATGTATCAATGTTCAAGGAGCCAACAGTTCATCAGAGATTTAGTTTGTTTATTCAACTAATTTATATACTGTAAGTCCCAAATTGTCACAGTTGAAGTATTTGTTCTATTGTATTTTCACTTTATTTTATCTTGTCTTGTCTTATCTTACCAAGCAGGTCTCATTTTCCATCTTATTATACATGAATTTTAGATAGATTGGCTGGATGTTGCCAGTCAACCTAAAATTATCCTGCTTTCAAGTTTTTCAGCGTGCGCACACACACACACACACGCACGGGTCAATTCTGGGGCCACTCATTCATTCATTTCCTGATGACATTTACCCTAACCGCAAATTATAACCTCTACTTGCTTAACCCTAATCTTAATCACTGACTTTTTCCCACTTGTGAACACGACTTTTGTCTCCAGTTTGACAAGCTGTCCCCATGTATCCTAACTGCTCTGAAGTCTGAAATGTTTCCAATGAAAGTAGCCTATGACAGAAACTGCCCACCCACACATACACACCCATTTTCTCAGTTTGAAGTATTTACCCTTAAATTCTAATTTGCTTTTATTGGCATTAGCCTATATTTAAAAGCACAAAACTCCCAAGCCATGTTGTGTGAGGTTTAGCATACAGTGCAAGAAAAAACTAATTGAGAAAGACATTAATACTACACAACACTATAGAGGGTAGTATCATACACTAAAAGCACATTAATATACAATATAGCAAACAATAATGAAAGAAACCCCCTATTTTGGCAACTGAATCTGAACTGAATCAGTACATTACAAATAAGCAAATAAATCAACAGAATAACACGTTAAACTATCTTTGACTTCTCATATCTAGACTGTATGTCTACTTCACTATTTATAGATCATTCATGTCGTCCACAGGGAACATTTTTAACACTTTATGGCGAAAAAACGAAATGTGGGAGACTCACCGCAGCACACGTGGAAGTCGTGCAGGGAATTCAGCACAGAAATAATAACAAACACGTAACGGAGAAACATTATTTTCCTGTGAGCAAATGGAGACCCTGCTAATAAAATAAACATCGCCGAGACCAAAGCTACGACTTCTCGGTTTTAACTTCTTAGCTGCAGCTCATCCTGAGATGCACCCGAGTTGACTGTTATCAGGGAGCCTAGTGGCGGATAGATATGGTAGCCTAACGTTATCTAAATCCACAGCCGCCCACATCGCCCTCTTTTGCCCGTCACGTCAATTAAATAGGCTACCAGTTGTAGTTTGTGAACTGTCTCTGCCTCAGCGCACGTAATTTTGTATGATAGTCTACTGATGCAAAAAGTAAAACCAGTTACTAACCAAACAAACCACAATTCATACTATGAATATGCAGTTTTACAGACATGTTGCATTTTATCTGGGTTGTGTGTAAAATCATTGAAAATATTATAAGTATCAGTCTGCACAGCTTTATAGCTGATTAGCTCACTTATCTCACATTTAGCTAATTTTTCTTTCATTTAAGACACCAATTTGTGTAAAACATGTTATATATAAATGTTAAAAATGTATGTAAAAATAAATAGTTATATGTTAATATTCAATATTAATCGAACTGTTAAATCTAACCCTAACCCAACAATGGTGAGAAATTGAACTCTTTCTTACTCTGTGGCTAGACAAGACTGTAACACTACGAGATCAATACACAGCCACATCTCTCACAAACAGCCACGTGCTATATACAAGCCCAAGTGCCATAAGGACTGTTATTTAGATGTGTTCATCATTTGTATCTTTGCTACTTTATTCCACTAGATGGCAGTGTTGTAAAGTAAATACTGTGATAGGCAGCGTTAGAGAAAGATGGCCACTACATTGTTGTTACTATATGTTTTTTGTTATTTACTATTGGCCTACCAAACTAAACAGCACTTGTTGAGATTCTGGTGTCCTTTTATTCACAAGTCAACACACCCTTCTGGTAAAGACATGTAGGTCAGGTGAATTGGAAATTACCTTTCCTTTCTTGTTAATATTGTAAGTTTTTATGAAATCATACAAGCCCTGCAGTGCCAATAGTTAAGTATTGTATCAATGTGTATAATCTTTCAATGAGAGGACATAGGTGTGGAAAATCACATATTTATAGTATATTTTAAATAATGTATGCCTACAGTGCAACCTTGAATCAGAGAGTGGAGAATTTACTGAAATTTAAAATTTAATTTCGGTTACCTTGATGTATATTAACATTAATGGTAAAATACAGTATTTTAAGCCACCACCTATAGAATATGTGCCTGATTATGTTATGTGTCTGTAACATTATTGTGATGGCACAAGTCTCACACTGGAAAAATTAGATAATCACAGTGAAAATTGGTGCAGTGCAGCTCGTACAGTGGCCCCTTGGTCAGATCTGTTTGTGTGTATTTTGATGCAACCACTGGGGGGCGCCAGAGTTAGAAAATATTCAAATCCTATACCACAAGTGCCAATGGAAAAGGGCTAATAGCAGATTTATTTTAATAAAACATCAACATAATGGTACAACATATACAGAAAACACCTTAATTGAAAACCCTTAAACAGTGATTTTTTCAAAAAAAAAAGTTGGTCAGCCACTTTGGTCTGAAATATCTTAGCAACTATTGTATATATTGCCATGAAATTAGGTACAAATATCCACTGTGCACGAAGGATGCATGCTAATGATGATGGTGATCCCTAACTTTTCTTCTGACCCCACTGTTTAATTTGCATGTGCAGTTTTCAGTGAGGTATCTCAACATCTACTAGACTGAATGGCGCAATATCAATGTTTAACGATATCATTAGCCAGTTAAATTTGTCCAATACATTTGTTACGACCAAATACCTCAAACACATTCTCATCAGCCTCAGTTGTGTCGTTAAGTTACAATGAGAGCATTTAGCATGTTAACATGCTGGACTATGATAGTATAGAGTGGGCAAAGCAAACAACCCATGGATCAGCGAGTACAGAGTGGAGGATATTTTGTGGGCATGCTCAGATGATCTGATGATCTGATGTCATCACAAGGATGCAGTAGATGTAACTTTGCAAAACTGAGCTTTTAGAGCAGGTTGAAATGTTTGCTACTGTCTTTTGACAAGGACAATTTTACATATATTCACCTCAAGTTTTGAAACTTTGACCATGTTTATTATACGCATCCAATATTATAACACTATTAAAATAACAGAAAAATAAAACATTTCATATGTCCCCTTTAAACATTGTTCACATACAAGCTACAGTGCTCTAGTAGTTAAACACCAGTACAACATTGTAAAAAGTAAGTCTTCTTAACAGCCCTTTCTCATTTTGTATTACGTTAGCAGGTTGTATTGACATTAGATGTTTGATATAATGGACAAGGATAAAATGCTTTTTATTGCCCAACTTTTCTTTAGAGTATAATTATATTGTTCTGATAACAAACTGTGTCTTAAATGTCCCTGGAATTAGCAAGAGCAACAAATATAAAATATGAGACATATAGTAAACCTGTAAATCAGTATGCTGTTGTTACTGCCGTTTGCGGTTGTGGTCGTTCTTGGAGATGTTGCTGGTAAACCTGCGGACACACATGGTTAATTTGTGATGCTGCCAACCAATAGCTTTCCCTGAGGGAATGACATGATGCATTTTTGCTCATTCTTTTAAAACTGTTGATCAGTATGGTGTATCGTATGACCTCTCAGTGTTAACATGTCTTCACATTTATAAATTAACAACACTCACACTGCTGGGTTGAAAATCTGGAGCCCTGGTAAAAAACAAATTAGTACGTGTGTCCAAACTTTTGACTAATACTGTACATATAATTAGATCAGAAGCACCTCAGACCACTAAATCAGACCCACCAATCAAATATGAAGGAGAGAAAGGGAGAACAAGACAAAGAGAGCGACCCAGCGATTAATTATGCGAGAAAGTGAGAGAGAGATGTTGAGACAAGTATGGCAGAAAATAAGCCTGGTTTATTGTACAATATTCACAACACATGATTAAAACAACTGCATACCTACAACAGTAAAAACAAAAAAATATTGCTATTGTGGTTTTAAGTAGTAAAAACCACAAATGAGTACACACAGGAACCATTGCATGTAGTCACATCACAGCAGCAACAATAAAACTATCTTAATTGGACTTACATTCTGTCAAACAGGCTCATAGCAGACTAAAAACTTCCCAGTTATGCAAAGTTTAGTCCGGTTTTATATGACACACCAACATCCTTACAGGAGACGACTGGAGTCTCTACCTTGTTGAAGGATAACCTTTTATAACCACGACAGAAAGTACTTCACATCAGTTTCTACTTGAATTGAAACCTCTGATAGTTTCAACAAGAAAAAAAACTTTTTAAAAGTTAACTAAATTCCTATTCAATGTAGAATAATTATGTATTGTATTTTAAAGTGTTTGTTATTTAGCAGCCACGACTTTAATTTGTGTCCAAAATGAGTCCATTGCACAGATCTGTGTTCAGGGGTGGTTCAAATTTTTGTCTCTGCTCAACACAACTATACCCACAAACAGACATGAGATGGCGCTGTTGACCAAGGTGGAACAAAAGGGAGCCATTCATTTACAGCAGGTTCCTCCTTCTCTGTTTAATCTTCTTCCTCATCCTCTTCATAATTTTCCTCTTCATCATCACCCTCTCCTGAGTCAGGGACCCAAAGTCCAGAGTCAATACACCTCTTCAAGTGGTACTTTCCCTCCTGTAGAAAGATAAAATGAATTAATGAACAAACACCTACGTTTTTAGCATTTTGTATAAATCTAGGACACTTTCTGGCCTTTATTAGGTTACTTTTTCAATGGCACACCCACCTCAATGTCCATTTTGTTAATGATGTCATGCAGCATCTGAATGTTCTTCTCATCAAAGCTTCTCTGCATTTCCTGTGAAACAAAAACTTTTTATGTACTTGTGTGCTACATTGTGAGCTGAGTACTTTTCCACGTCACAAAACAGGAAATTTGTTCAAGCTTATATTTTACACTTATGGAAAGTAGATGATGCTATTTACCTTGCACAGAGAGCTCATGTTTGACGGGTGGAGTCCGTTCTACTGATCTGAGTATTGACTTCACTGATTATCCAAGTGGTAACACACTTTATATCAACGTAAATAGGATTTGAATGTTATGTGAAGGGAAGCCATGTTTTCTCAAAACAAGCCTTGTAGCTTCAGCTAGCACAAAACAATGAGTTTTCACCACAATTGTGGTGTGTAAACTGAAAGTGTAATGGGACACACACCCACAGCCTCGCTGGATGTCGTGAGGGTCAACACACAGTTTTTTAGTTGCAGTGTAAAGGCTGTATTACATTCTGCTGACGTAATCCAAAGTGAACATACTAGTTTAAAGTGGCTCCTACTCTTTTTTTTAAAAAACATGATGTTAATTACTAGGCTAAAAAGAAGTTTAATCTGTTACAGATTTGATTGAAAGCAACTCTGGCCCATTTTCTGTACTCTGAGTATGAGCTGTTACCATCAGGCAGACGATCCAGAGCTCAGAGGTGTAAGTTGAATCGTTTTACCCCTTTGTTCCTTTATCAGTTGGAATATTAAATAATGTCTTTAAATAAGTAGAGGTTAGAGCAAGGGCGGGCGACATTTCAGTGTTGTTTGCTTGTATCTATCTATATCTATCTATCTATCTATCTATCTATCTATCTATCTATCTATCTATCTATCTATCTACAACTCCTGTATGTCAGGGCTG
Organism: Scomber japonicus; assembly: GCF_027409825.1. Taxonomy (NCBI): domain Eukaryota; kingdom Metazoa; phylum Chordata; class Actinopteri; order Scombriformes; family Scombridae; genus Scomber; species Scomber japonicus. The sequence continues at coordinate 11,526,913 of NC_070579.1, forward strand.
AAATCCCAGATCTTTAATTGTGAGATTTACCTTTGGCAGTGATTCGTAGACCTCTACAGGGTCTAAACCACCCGGACCCAGCCTCTTCTGCTTTTCCTCCTCCTCCAGCTCCTTCATAGCATTCTCCATCCGAAGCTGTGCACAGGTACGGATACGCTCCTTCAGCAGCTCCAGCTCACGGTCGAACGCGTCTTGGTATGACTTGTCTGCAGTCTGACACGGATGTGAAAACAATGAAACGGTACAAACAAACAAACACAAAGAACTTCCTCATAGAAATAAACTACTTACCTTGATCTTGGAGAAGAATTGTCTGAAGCAGCCTCGTGGGTCAACCTTCAGCGTTCGAGCCAAATCTAAGATGGACTGCATGACGATGGCCTGGTGGGCGACCTGCTCCATCAGTCCATGTTTCTACAACAGAGACAAGCAGGATTTACAAGGCTTTACTTTGTCTAATTAGTATTTTTGTTCTTTTTTAATCAAAATATGTACACACCTTTTACTCGTGGTGAGTGGAGACAAATACGGCACTCACCTCATCTATCTCAAAGTCAATACAGATGACAACAAGACAATTAGCCGTCTCATCACACACCAGATGAGGGTTGTCTGACAGATACTTCTGACTGTCGTCCCAACGCCGCATCATACCTGTTACACACACACACACACACACACACACACACACACACACACACACACACACACACACACACACACACACACACACAGCAAAATGCTTCCTTAAAGTGGAGTTCTTAAGGTTTTGTTTTTAAAACGGGAAGTCAAGTATGATTTGTGTTCCTGTTTATAAGAACACTGAACCTTGTTCCTGTTTCAAAAATAGTGTTTTAAGCATTTATGTGACACACTTCAAACCATAATGGAAAAATAAGTGGAAACAATTCTTTCCATGGGCTGAGCATTTTTAAAGAGAAACTACTACTCTTGTTTGTTTTAACACTTAACTACACAATGAAAGGTTAGTGTCTAAGTGTTTTGAACAAGTTTTAACATTGAAAGAATATCTGCAAGGGAAGAAACAATGTAAGATAACAGGAAAGATAGATGAAGCAAGGGACCTTTGCTTCAGGTCACCCCCCTGCTTCCTGTTGGCCTGCCATCGACTACCAAATAAAGGCAAAAATTAAAATTAAAAAAGATAACAGGAAAAGAAAGTATACCAAAGTGTCTGATTTCCTTTGCATATTTTTCCACAAAGGCCTTATGCTTCTCCACCTTTTCCTCCCGTGTGTCCTCCTTTGTGACAGGCTTAACGTTGAGAACACTCTGGAAAACAAGATAAAGGAGCACGTAAATTGGGATACTGACACCAATTGAAGTAACACTGTATCTTGATGTCACGCCTTACCTTGCTGAAACCCTCTTTGCTGATTGTGTCAACGTTCCACGGCAGGTTCTTTTCTTCTCGACGATATTCCTCTATCATTTTCTCAAACGACTTTTTATCCTTCTTCAGTTTTCTCACCTCGGCTTGAATTTTCTCTAGCTCAGCCTCTTTCTCCTCGTCCTCCTCTCCCTCCTTCCTTCCTTCTTCCAGCTCTCTGAGCCGTCCCTGAGCTTCCTCTAGAAACCTCTTGCATTCTGCAAAATGATCCTCCAGCTCTTCCCCTCTCTGCTGAAAATCGATCATCCTTTCCAGCCGGGACTGTTGATGGCAGGACAGAGTACACACATGAAAAAGAAAGATAAAACGGAGCTGGTTAAAGGTGGGAATGATGAACTAGTGAAACACAGAGGAGAGGATGAGTGCTAGAAGGCATTAGTTGGAGAGAAGATACTCAATAAAGGAATCAGATGGAAAAACAAACACAGACACACAAAGAAATACTGACAAATGGTGAAAGAGTTCATTACCTAAAAGTAACATTTTGCAATCTGAGGACTTTTTTGTTTTTCCTTTTTAAACAACATTAAATCAGCAGCTATGTGGGAGAAAGATCTCAAATGTCTTGTGGGTGGAAATCATTAGGCATGTTTATGAGCTATGAAATACATGAGGGATATGAATCAGAATGACCTGTTCAGCCTCACTTGTAGTAATGTAATGTACGGTCACAAACTGAAATGAGCGATGATACTGACCCTCATACTCTGGTGAACCAGCCAATAATGTTTCAGTTATTGGTGTTATTTTGACTTCCCCACAAGTCTGCAAACTTTGACTCTCTCCAAATATTAGATTTAAGAAACACAGCAATCAAAATAAAATGAACACTATGACAGCCATGATAGCAGCTCTAAGAGGCTGGACGTTAACTAAATGCTCACAGCCATATGCTGATATTCTCATAATGATGATGCCAGCATGTTGATGTTGAGTGTTACTGTGAATGTAAAGGGTGAGATATTTCAGCTTGGACCACAAACTGACTGATGTCATGGTTGTGAAATGCAGCTAGCATGGCCAAAAAAAAAGAACAAACAGAGTGATAGTGAAGACTGCAAGTCACTCTAGACCTTTCACTAAACAAGTCATGTGACAGCTGGGCAGCAGCTAAGCCCATTAGTCACACAGAAACTGAACCACACAAACTGAGGTTGACCAATGCAGATAGTAAACAACAATCAAACAATCAAATGAGCACTGAAACTGTTTGTTTGTTGTAATCATTCCTCCTGTTCATACTGTTTCCTCAGACAGTGTTTCCCTGTGGAAGTATTAACAAAAAGAGAGACTGTATCATTGAAAGATAGCTGCTTGATTTGACTCATTTGGGCACCTGACACTTCATATTAGCTTCAGATTAAATACATTTTGGCCTCCATCACTTACATTGTAAGTGCTTTATGAAGGGGTCTTCTAACAGTGGAAAGTAAATAAGTATTTACTCAAGCATTGTCCTACACTACATCAGAGGGACATTTGACAGCTTTAGAGATGAAACCAGTGGTTTCCAACCTTTATGGCTTGGTCTTACAGAAAGCAGTGTGTAGTCTGGGTCACATTTCAGATGTCTATGAGTTGTTAACATAGTGATGAATAGTGGATTTTTCCCACTAAACTTCTCACATGGTTTCATTTCAATAAATGTTCAAATGATTTCACCAAAAATCAAAGATTAAAGAAAAAGTTTAAAAAAAACTGATCAAAACTTTGTTTTTTCTTCTTTCCTCTCCCCTTAATCATCTCACAGCCTCTCAGATGTATCTGGTCACCCTTTGATAGGGCCCACGCCCTTGGTTGGGAACCACTGGATTAAAATAAACTACATATATTTTAAACTAGCTCCACCCACAGCAGCTACAACACTAAAATGCTGCTTAACATACGGATGCTTCAGTATCAATAATCTAATGATGATATATATCAATCAGAGGGACAAACCACTACTTTTACTGCAATGCTTTCACTACATTTTACTGTCACAATATTTCACCGATGACAGATTTCTGATCTAAAAACTAACCAGGTAAAAGACTCCAAACTTCACGGCTACAATAAGTTTCAAGGCTGACCCGGTGTCTCATCCTGAACAGGCTCGGAGTGTCCACAAACGGACTGGTCACATCTTCATCGTCCGACACATAGATGTGATCCCAGACGCTGTAGTCGATGCCCGCTCCGGTACTCATCTTCCAGGTATTTCTCTCTCCTTCTCTCCGTCTCTCCTTGGGACTTTCAGGTTTTGGCTGCAGTAAAAAAAAAAATAAAGCTCAGCTGTGGCACTACACCGACTCAATGTCCGTACACAAGAAGACAAGATGATGGTTTCTCAATCCTCTCACCAAAGATTAGCAGCACCAAGCTGTTTATACTAATCTCATTACCAGTGGCAGCTCCGAGTCGCTGCTGTGTTGGTTTTGTTCATCCTGTATGCTCATTATGTTCAGGCGCTCCTGGTTAAAGGAGGATGGCACATGGCTCAAGGTAAAGGTCTAAATACATTGCATTAATTGGTAATTATGACATGTGCAGTGGTAGGAAGTAACTTAGCACATTTACTCAACTAGGGGAGAAGGGGTTTGGTTGTCACACTTTTTACTTTCCCTTGAATTCCTCATAAACTGTCTACTGGATAGATTACCCTTTAATGTATAATGGAAATCTAAAGTGTCAGGTAGGAATAGAGTGACCTTACTTTCCTTAAGCTGATTCTGTTCAAAACCATCAAATATGTCTTGTGTACTTGTGACAACCATCCCCATCATAGGGTTGGTAGTAACACACTATGGGGTTGGTTGTCCCTGTGGGGAAAATCAAAAAAGGTACAACAATACAACAACACATCTGCATAAAGAGAGCATAAACAGGAAAACCCATTCCTATAAATCCTTAACAATATAGTGCAGTTTAACCTCTCTGACTGCCCCTGGGCATCACATCTTGAGGAATCTGGCCTTGGTTTGTATTCCTGACAAAATTCCTGGTCATTTTGTTCTTTAAAAATAAATAAAGGACAACATAAATCACACCATATATATATGCCAACATGTGACAACCAACCCCAAAGAGAATGTGATAAGCATCCCCAACTGGGATTTTTTGCTACCAGCAAAGCTAATAACTAAATCTTGTAGCGTAACTAAGAAAAAACCTATACCTAACCTACCTAAACACTGAAGAGCTGGATATTTACATTTTCCAATGAAAAACACTAAATGTCGTCTCATCTTAATGTCACATGGTTTACTCCAGAAATGACTGTGGAAGTAACATCTCACCCAAATCCTGAAACTCTCTGTACCATAAACTCTCCCTCTAAACTTCTCACATGGTTTTATTTCAATCAATGTTCAAATGATCCAAAAGTACTGTACTTAAGGACTACTTTGAGGTTACTTTACTTTACTTAAGCATTTGATTTGATTTTACTTTTCAGATGAAGTACAGCACATTGTTAAAGATGAAATCAGTGGTTTCCAACCTTTTTGTCTTTTGACATCTTACAAAAAGCAGTGTGTAGTCGAGGTCACATTTCAGATGTCTGAGTTGTTAACAGCTCCACCGAAAAGGGATTTTCCCCTCTAAACTTCTCACATGGTCTCACTTTAATAAATGTTCAAATGATGCAATATGACGAAAAATAATGATGAAAGAAAAAAGTCCAAAAACTGAAAATAGATTTGTGTATCAGAACTTTGTTTTTTCTCCTCTCCTCTCCCATTAATCATCTCATGACCCCCCAGATTTATCTAGTGACCCTTTGGAGGGGCCCCACCCCTAGGTTGGGAACCACTGGGCTAAACTAGCTAACTGTATATAAAGTAGTGTAAACTAGCTCAACCTCCAGCAGCTACAACAGTAACATGCTGCTCTAACACTGATGCTTCACTATTAATAATCTAATTATGTCATATGTAATAATATATCAGTCAGAGGGACCAAACCACTACTTTTACTGTAACATTTTGATTACATTTTGCTCCTCATACCTACTGTACGTACTTTTACGTAAGTAGTATGTTTCATTAAGGACTTTTACTTGTAATAGAGTATTTTTACATTGTTGTATTGGCACTTCTTGAAGTGAAGGATCTAAACATTTCTTCCACCACTGCAAGTAGGCCATGTATATATTCAGTGTTTTCATGGATGTCTAATGTTGTCAGTATGTCACAGCTGTACTTTATGTCCCACTGCTTCACTGTCTACATCCAGTAGTCTGTGTTTTGATCTGAGCTTGTGAGCCAAGGAGATTTTTGATTGAGTGCTTACTAAACAAGGAATCAGGTATGAAAACTCACACATGGGAAATTGTGCCTGAGGTCAGGATGCACAGATGTTTCCTCCGACGGTGTTTTCAGTTTTTTGGTTGCGACGATACTGTGAAAATATACCCACAACATAATAAACACCATCCATGATAGCATCTTTAAAAGTTTTAATCATTCCCTTTCAGTTTCAGGGTTGTTATGCACAAGGTAGGAAACGCTAAGACAGGCAGCAGACCTACTGTGTTTTAAATGAACAGCAGTTGGATAACAATGCAGGTTTCATTAGGTATGACTGGGGTACTTCATCAGTTGCTTATCCATTATTGATGACTGTTTGGAGGTAAAAATATAGTTTCTCCTGTCCACGTCTTTCCACCCTTCATCTCCTTCAAGTACCAACAGGAGAAATAGTAAGGAGGGGAGGGAAAAGGTAGGAGTGAAACATTTCTGGGATATATTTACACATTCCAATCTGAACACAATCTCAGCACTGGACGTTCCTTTAAAAGCCTCAGATATCCAAATGCCTCAAGAGTTTGAATTATATAAACAGGAAATCTATAATTTCTTGGCCATCTTACTTTTGGAGTTCGGTGTACTTTCCACTTTGTCACACAGTAAAACGTAGTGAGCATGTCTGACGATCTTTCATACTGTACATACAAACAAGAAGATAATGCAGTATTTTTTACACATGTTGCTGGTTTAACATTTACTGGTCTATTATTTATCATGCCAACAACTTGAACATACAAATATAAAAAAGACAATGAGGATACATGTGAGTGTTATGTACAAAGTTAGTTCATTTGTTAGTTTTGTCTTTTCGTTCACTTTAATAACAAAGATGACAATGCTGTACAAAGCTTATTGTGCTTTCAGTATGCTTATAAGTACAACAAAGTTTCTGCTTGTATGCATACCTCTCTCAGCCACAGTAGAACCAAAATACACACACACATAAATACACACGAATACATGCACATGAGGCGACTGTCGCTCCATTAGTAGCTGTAGGTTGGTGTGAGGAAGTTCAGCCCTGTGCTTTCAGTGGTTTAACACGTGGACATGAATGTGAAAAAAAAGTTATTTGCAGTGACACAAGCAAAATGAAATAGAGAGAAACCGTAAAACAGCACCATCAACTCAACTACAGAAACATTTAGGCCCCATGTGGCTGAATAAGCACCACATATTAATGTTGTGTATTATGTGTATTCATTTTTTATTTCCCTAAGAAAATGGTAAAATAGAAAAATGGTCCCAGTATTTAATTATAAGATACATACAATTTCTCCTATGATTTATCTTACAAAAATAATCTTGCATAAAATTGCAGACCAGTCATATAACTCATTTGAAACATTCAATATTATGTCATATAAAATATGTGCCTGCGTGTTTTTTGTAAAGCTTCCTTTCTGTATGTACCAGACTCGTGGTTGTTAAAAGATAAGGCAAGCGGTAAGCCAAAAAGCCTGACGACCACTTAAAAACCAATCAGTGAGAATCAAGTGTGATGAATGTGATAAAAGCACTGTTGTTTATTTTGAATCAATCCCGCATACACTGTCCTGCTGCCGGACATACACTAGTGCATCAAATGTGTATTCATCCGTGCATGAAAGTAGTCCCCAATAAATTCACAAACAATTTACCCTTGTTTTAGTAACGTTTGCTTAAAACTACAGTACCCTGCTGCTGTAGGAAATTACTTTAAAAAAGTTTTTTGTTTTAGTAGAAATGAATGGACTTGGGGCTGAGAGTCACAGGCGTGATGGGGACATCGGACAGTACATATAGAAAAACACTAGTAACAATTTTACCTTTAACTTTATAAAATAAAATGTGACCAAAATAGTGACAATATATTACATCTTTTATCAAACATAACGGAAGACTTGGACCTTTAACACTATACATGGTAAATAATATATGTGAAAAAAACAAAAAACCGTTTAACCGTATTTACAGCATGTGTGTGTTTCTCCTCATATAGAGGGAGTCCATGTGCTTTCGATAGCAGTTGGGGTTAGGCCATGTACATCTGTGGTTACAGCTAACTGCAGCAGAACCGCAGCATGACATAGCAACAGGTTCAGGAAGTCCATACACATGTGAGGCCTCACACAAATTTACTCTCCAACAGGCACAGCAACGTGTTGATGGCGTTGGCTAAGAGAGAAGACATCCTTCAGGTTGTACTTTCCCACTCGGTTGTTTTTGTACAGATGCCACACAACGGCGGAGACAAGGACAGCCAGAACGATGACTGCTACCACCACAATAATAATAATGTAGATGTTGCTCTCTGTAGCAGGTTGGGTGAGGAGTGTGCATAAAGAAAACAGGAATAGATACATGTTATACATCAGAGCAATACCAAAACCAGAGGAAGTTCATTGAGGTCACGTGTTAAATTTCTCCTCTACTGTGAGAAAGCAATACCACAATAACTTTTCAGTGACTCTGTTGTGACTAACAATCATAACCCTGAAGACTGAAAATCACAAGACTTTAAACTCACCTTTGACATCCACAGTAAACTCTTTAGTCACATTCCCCACAGAGTTTCTGACCAAACAGATGTACTGTCCTCCATCTGCACGAGTTACAGCCTCGAAACTGAGAGTGCTGTCACTGATGGGGGGATGACTGGTTGACGGGAGCGTCCAGGTGTAGGAGGGGCTGGGGTTTCCCTCACTAGAGCAGTTCAGCTGCAGAGGGCCTCCTTCTGTCACGGTGATCGGTTCTGGACTGGGACTCTCCTTCAGCTGAGGCTTGTCTGTGTGTTGATTGATTGGGGGAGGGGGAGGGGTACAAAACATGTCATCATTTAGAAATGAAAATGAAAGTAATTTTGTCAAAGAAAGATGATGGAAAGTACCTAACTATTTTCCCCACAGTACTGGCCATAACCGGCCTTTCTATATCACTTTCAGTTTCTTCTTTTAGTTGCCATTTATTTAAAGGATGTGTTCACAATTTTTTTTTCTTTCTTGAAACAATGGTCGGGTGCCGAAATGAACACTTTAACAGCTGTAATCTTTTCTCCTGTTCATGCTGACCATCAGAAGATCCCTTCATAATGCATTTACAATGTAAGTGATGGGGGGAAAAATCCACAGTCCTCCTTCTGTGTTTATCTGAAGCTAATATGGAGCTTCAGCTGCCAAAATGATTCAAATCCAGTCGATATCTTTCAACATAAGGTCTAAAGTCCCTCTTTTTGTTACTATACTTCCACCACAGCTCAACAATGAAACACAAAGAGGGAATGTGATGATAAAAAGTCTGTAAATGTGGCAGATATCCACCTGATAAGACATATTCAGACTGCTGAAGCCTCACATAAGCTTCAGATAAAATGTTTTGCACAAAATGACTGCATAGACACACTGTGGCTTTTGGCCTCCATCACTGTAAGTGCATTACGAGGGGATCCTCTAATGGCCTGTATGAACAGAAGGAAGGAATAAATGTTTTGTGAATGATTTGTTTTAAGACAGACTTGAAAGATTGTGAACCTATCTTTTAATGTTACTGTTTAAACAAAAGATACAAAAGAGGCCAACATGATGACCAAATAAAGCTGTTTTTAAAGAGTTATGTGTCTGTGTCAAATGTTTGTTTTGCTGTTGTCACATTAAAACTTTTACTAGCTGGCTCAGAGATGAGGTGTGTGTCAATTTTGTTTTCTCACTCACAGTAAACAGTGGTGGTGATTTTTTGTGACGTCACCACTGAAGGAGGCTGTGGTCCTTCAGCTCCCAGGTCTAGCTTGGCTTCACACCAGTACAGGTCTCCATCATCTTCTTTACTAGGGTTGATGTTCAGGGTGAAGGTCTCAGTCACTGGCTCCTTTGTTGTGCTGTTGGGCTGTAGTCTCTGTAGTTCTGTCTGTCCTCTGTAGAAGATCACACTGAGGTTACCAATAGGAGCAACTTCGTGGACTGTACACTGCAGAGTGTACTGATGACCTGCAAACATCGGCCCAGAGTGATTTTTGAAGCTGAGATCGACATTTATTGGAGGATCTGAGGAGACAAACAGAGACACACACAGTAAGACACAAAGTTGTGAACTACAGCTGACAACATGAAAAAAACTGAATCTATTCAACATACTTATTTCTTATTTTGATCATATATATTAAATTACTGTAATATTCTTTGTTTAACAGCAAGTTTACTTACGATAGACGGTTATAGGCAGCCTGGTAATACACTGATAACCATCATCATCAGTATAATAGCACTGTGGAGATATGTCCCATTCAGTCAGGTTGTCAACCTTCCATGAAATCGTGGTTCCATTTTTTACAGTGGACCCCACAGCATGCTCCACCCCAAATTCATCACTTGTGCAATTATGCTGACAAACAAGGCATGCAGCAGAGGCTGGGTCACCATACTTCACTACCAGTCTGGACGGAGTGAAAACAGGTTTTTCTGTACAGTTTTCATCTGTAAGACAGACATGAAATACTGAGATCAACAAAACTGGATTTAAAAGTTAGAAATCACATTGAACACAATGTAAGCACATGAAACGGTCATTTCACACACACACACACACACACATTGTGTTTGTGTGTGTGTTTATTCAACTAATTTATATTTTCTGAGTTGTTGTTTGTTTTTATATTTTATGTTTTTTAAAAATGTGTCATTCATGTGGAGCACTTGATGCATGTAGTTGCTTTTGTTTGAGCTACATTTCTTGTATGAAAGATAGTCTGTAATCCTAAAATTAGCAGTTGTCCTGCTTACGTGTGTTTTTCAGCACACACACACCAAGGGCGGAGCGAAGGTGCGGCTTGTGGGGCTGCAGCCCTGAATGTTTTCTCAAAAGTGACTCCAACAAACTGCTGACTGAATCTGAATGAATTTTTATCAATTGAGATTAAGAGTGAAATTTATGAAGACATTTCAACTGAGGCAGTGTTACTGAGTGAAATGTTATTAACAAGTAATGTAATATTTATTTTGTTTTCTCTTTGATTTAAGGCCTTATTGTTTTATTGTTTTTATTTATTTCTATGTGTATTCTTTTTGGAAAATGGTTAATAAGAACCAAAATAAATCACTTCTACTACTACTAATGTTGGCAGTAGTCATACAATACAGTCAAATTAAATTCCGCACATGTGAACCATCCAAAAAAAAGGTGTTCCTTTGCTTTGGCTGCTCTGGGATTAGACTCCAAAATCAGGGGCCATTACACTCATTCATTCATTTCCTAATCTTAAATTATAACCTCTACTTGTCTAACCCTAATCTTAAAATCATTGAACCCCCCCCCCCCCCCCCCCCCCAAAAAAAAAAAAAAAATCAGCTATCTCCCAGTTCAGCTCAATTTACTGCTCTAATCATGAAATTTGTCTCCGAGAGTATGACAGGAACCAACCCACCCACCCAGCCAGCCACACACACGCGGGCGCGCGCACACACACACACACATACACTTTCCCTCCCAGGTTGATAAGTATATACTCTAAATTATCTTTAATTGGCATTATATTTAAGCGTCGTGTGAGGTTAACATCTATACAACACTATAAAGGCTATATATGTCGTACCCCACATTACAATATAGCGAACAATAATGACAGAAAACCCCATTTTGGCAAACCTAACATGAATATAGCCTATAACTGCATCTGAACCAGTAATTTCATAATATGCCATAACTAAATGCTGAAAACCACAAAATTAAGCAAATAAATCAACAGAACAACACGCTAAACTATCTTGACTATGTATCTACTTAACGTCTATCATTTTTATATCACTTTATATGGCGAACAAACGAAATGTGGGAAACTCACCGCAGCTCACATGGAAGTTTTGCAGGAAGTTCAGCACAGAAACAACGACCAACGCGTAACGGAGAAACATTATTATCTCTTAGTCCTGTGAGCAAATGGAGATCCTGACCCTAAAAGAAAATCGCTCAGACCAAGGTTACGACTAGAGCAAGACTGAAATCGAAAGTAACGCCGACTCGATTTTGACTTCACGTCGATGGGTGGAAAATTGATAGCCTACTCGTCACTGGTTTTTGGGAAAACCCAGTTCTCTCTAGACTATTAATGTGTCCTTACAGACCTCTGATTCACTGTGAAACTATCGGTGATGGGAAGGACTTAGATCATTTCCTTAAATGAAAAATACCAAGTTTACCTACTGAAACAAATAAAAACGCTAAAATCGTTAATTTGTTTTTTAAAGAAAAGAAAGAAAGAGAGAGAGAGAGAGAGAGTGAGAGAGAGAGAGAGAGAGAGAGAGAGAGAGAGAGATCCATAACAAATAAAACAAATAAAAAATGCTACTTAAGTACTAATATTAGCAGCGAAATGTAGTTAAAATATTGCAGTAAAAGTACAAGAAGTATTCTGATCTTGATAAAGTTAAAGTAAACATAGTGATTGTCTTCGTCCTTTTATGGTTTAATTTATCTTCCTGTGATTGTCTGATTGCCTGAGAAATGCCAACAGAATTTCGTTGTGCAATTGTACAATGACAATAAAGTCTTCTAAGTCATAAGTATTGTGTTCTTAATGTATTAAGTATTACAATAAGTATTATGAGTGATGTAGTATCAGTATTACAGTAAAAGTAGTGGTTTGGTTCCTCTGACTGATATATTGTTATGTATGACATCATTCAATCACTGATACTGAAGCATCAGTGTTAGAGCAGCATGTGACTGTTGTAGCTGCTGGAGGTGGAGCTAGTTTCAAATGAATGTACAGTGTAGTGGAGTAGAAAATACAATATTTCCCTCTGAAATGCAGCAGAGTATGAAGTGGTATAAAATGGAAATAGTCAGGTAAAGTACAAGTACCTCAAAAGCATAGCTAATTTAGTAAATAAACTTGGTTACTTTCCACCATGGGACCTCACAGCCTCTAGTCTAAAACACCAGCAACCAAGTTTCATATCTGTTGGTGGAAAGAAATGCACAAGCAAATCTGACTTCCTTCCACTTTCCTGATAACCTTTCCTGTCTGTATGAGGCAAACCCAAGGCCACAACTGCTCTCAGTAAGTGATTAAAGACCGGGTCAACTTCATTCATTTGAACTCACATTCTCGTTATTCTCCACATATTTCTCTTCAGCTGTTATGCCTTTCTACTTTTTTTTTTTTTTACTCTCTCTGTTTCTACTGTGTCAAATGCCGACCCCTCCCCCAGTTCAGCTCGGCGTCCGAGGCCACGTGAGAAAGCCAGATATCATTGGCACTTTCACTTCATGCTCTTCATGCTCAGGCAAGAGCAGTGACAGAAAGTGGCTAATGTCAAGTCTGATTTATAGATTTGCCAGTGCTCGTAACTCATTTACTAATGTATACTATTCATAAGAACACGTTTGAAAAAGAAAACTAAAAATCTATGATTTGTTTTATGGATCTACAAAAAGACAGAAATCAAAAGTTTAACATGTTTGACATTTTCATTTCTGTCTTTTGGAGAGTTTCATGAGAAGATTAATAGTCTAACACTCTCAAACCAGTGTGGTCGAGCTGTTTTCAGAAGCTGGTTAATAGCCTGTGTCTCACTCCAAGAAGTATAGGTGTACTTTGTTGCCTTTGGACAGTGGTTGTTTCCCCCTAGTGTAACATGGAGTTTCCTATCTCTGGGGGGGGGGGGGGGGGGGGGTCTATGAGGGGGATCAGGTTATTTTAGGTCAGTGAGCACAGATATGACGGTCTGCAGTGTGGCTGTTCCTGCTCTTGCTGCTGAACAGGTAACAATTATTAGTATACTGTATGTTTTTGGTGGTATTATTATTATTTTATCACATTGTATGCGTTTTTGTTGGGTAATGTAAGGATGCAAAAATATATCCTGATGCACCTTTTTTTATTAATTCTACAAGAAAGAAGAAGAAAAAAAGGAGAAACTGATTTTTAAATACCTGGCTCAAAGTATGAATGAGTTAATCATAGTAACCTTAGGCCAGTTTGAATAGTGCTGTTTTCATGTTTTTACAGACAAAACTTTATTAATTAATGAAATGCCTTATTACCCTTTCTGTGACCCTTGTGGTCCTCAATATTGCGGTTGGTGGAGTTCAGTCAAAGTAGTAGTTGTCCCTTGGGAGTTCATTTTGATAGTTTGAGGTATGTGGTAGCAAGTTTGTGGTGTTCTTGTTTTTGTTTTTAGTCATACTCCCAGTTTCTCTCATTATGGTTGGCTCCCTTTTCTAACTATATTATTTATTGTTTTATAATTAAAGGTCATTGTGGCATGACTCACACTGGCTGTCTTTGTTTCATTATTGAAAGCCTCTTAGACTGTTACACTAAAGTAAAGTTTATCCTGCTTCAGTTTTATCATGTTTCCTGTTATCGTTTCTTAATTAGTGAGCTTAAGATAACATCTTAAATATACAACATCAATAACAGAATAAAACAAAAACTAAAAAACAACTAGATCAGTGTGAATAGAACCAGCAAATAAATATCTACATAAATACAACAATAACACATAATGAAAAGAAGTTTCATTAACTTCTCACCTTACATCATAAATAAGTGATCTGATCCCACCTTGAAAAGTAGATTTCCTATTAACACTTATATGTTTTATCTTTCCGTATTTTATATATTTGCATGAAATTAGTGGCTTTTTTTTCATTGTATTTCTATTTTGTTGTTTACTTAAAGTAACTAATTTGAGAAGATTTCTAATTTAGCTCTCTAGGCAAAAATGAAAGTGTTCATGTATCTTTTTAGAGTAAATGCACTTTGATTTACTTGAAATCAGTTTTCCAGTTCTCCAAAGTAAACAGAAGTAAAACTGAGGTTAATGTAGAACATTTGCTGGCATTAGGGGAAGTTGACCCTGGGTAACCTTTAAATCTAAAAAAGGAGTTTTTCATAGGAAGCATTGCTTCATCTGAAATGGGCAAGAAACAGCATGACTTTCAGATGACAGTATTACTAAATGTAATCACATACGTCACGAATGGCACCATCTGTCAGTTCTGTGTTAAATTGCTGACATCACATAGATCAGTCATACTTGCTACATCTTAAACTTTTAAACACTCAGAAGTAATATATGCTTTTTTATGGCAGTACCACTTCTTTACATGACTTATATAAAGACATACAACAATGAATGACAGCTTCCAATGACAATTTGAAATATAAAGTAATGTTTTCTGGCAGATATTTGTGCTGTAGCTGTTTTATTCATCACTGTATTTTGGTGTTACTGGGACTGGACGTGAAGGAAGGACTTTGTACCAGTTAGATATTAAACTTTAAACTGGATGCACATAGACATTACAGTAATGTCAGTCACTAAAAATCACCCAGTTTAGGTCAACGTAGCACTATATTGGCTTAACATTAATGAGTAGCTATCTGATATTTTATTAACAGGGTCAGGCTCTGGGAGATGAAAGGTTCAAGTCTCCGTTTCTGTTGGCGGTTGCTGAAAAAGTCCTTAATCCACAGACACAGTTTGTTACTGAGACCAAGGCCCTGCATTTTCCTGACCCGCCTGCTGGAGATGATAGTGTTAAAACACAGAGCTGTAATCCACGAAATCCAAACATATGTCCACTTTTGCTCCAGGTGGGTCTCTGTATGGAGGGCTGTGTTTATGACATCCTCAGTGGATCTGTTTGCCCTGTATGCATACTGGTGCTGGTCTAATACGGGGGAGAGGGTGGATTTGATGTGTCCTGACTACAGATCTGTAACTGAACTGTAGTCCTTCAGGGAGCTGATGTTGGTAAGGTTGGGCACTGGGATGATAGTGGCAGTTTTCAGACAGGCTGGAACAGCAGTATGCACCCGGGAGAGACCTCTGTGAGCTGGTGAGCACAATGCCTGAGAACCCTGTATGGGATCCCACCTGGGCCTGCTGCCTGCTTGATATTCACAGCTTTCAGGACTCGTTTGACCTGCAGGGTAAACGAGTCGTCAGCAGTGTCCAGATGGGGTGAATCAGCGTTGTCTGGTCCTTTCTCAAATTGGGCAAAGAAGTGATTGAGTCCCTTAGCCAGTGATGCACTGCTGTCAGTGGGTCTCCGCTACCCCTGAAGTTGGTTATATGCTGGATGCCCTCTCACACACCTGCTGGGTCCTTTGAAGTGAAGTGACTCTTAACCCTCTCCTTGAATGCCTCCTTTGCTGTTTTTATACCTCTTTTGAGGTTGTGTCTGGCCATACTATACTGCTTTCTGTTCCCAGATCTGTAGGCTACGTTGCACTCTTTCAGGAGAAGCCAGATCACCTTTGTTATCCAATGCTTCCTGTTTGGGAATACACGGATACGCTTGTTGATAGTGACAGTCTCAACACAGCTCCTGATATAGAAGAATCACAGTTGATGTGCTGAGTTTACTAATTACCATGATTTTATTTTTTTATTTTTTTACATGACAACTTGTTTGGGAGTCAATCTTGGTCCAAAATGCAACTTTCCAAAGGAGGAGGCATCCAGCAGCTAAACGTAATTATTTATTCATAGATATTTCAATGGGAGACAGGACACAATCTTAAGGATTTTGATATGGTAAATTAAGTTTTTTTTGGATAGAAAAACAGATTATTATTTAAATTTTTATGTAATAATGGCATTAGAGAAAAATGTCCCTACTAATAACTTAAGGTGTTGACCATCATATTAATTCCATACAACCATTCAAATGAAACATGGAATTAAAAAAATTAAGCAGCTTATAAAATAATTTAACCAAAGAAGCCTCAAAGGCTGTGAAGGGCAGCTGTGGCTCAGGAGGTAGAGCTGTTGTCTTCCAATTGGAAGATCGGCGGTTCAATTCCCGGCTCCACATGTCTTGGCAAAACACTTAACCCCAAATTGCTCCTGTTGCTGGTTAAATTCATGATGAGCAGGTTGGCCAAAGACGCTATATAAGTACAGTCCATTTGTACATGTACTTGAGATGTGACTCTAATTGTTTCCTTTTCTGCAATCCAAGTTTTGAATGGGAGGAAATGGATTGAGACTTAAGACAGTGAACATACTTTGATTGTTATCTTGACTCAAGAATAATGACTAGGCCTACTGAAATACAATATTTAACTGAAGAAATAAACACAATGCAGAATTTTATTTAAACAAAAAGATACAGATTAGGAACAAAATTAAGCCGATAACTATTATTGGCTTCTTTAAGTATAGCATGATGCACTGCTCATTTTGTAGACAATATTTCATTATAGTAGTATAGTAGTATAGTAGCTTTCATTATAGTAATTAAATATTAGTAGGCTATTACATTATGAGAATTAACTGCTCTTACACAACAGGCAGCTTCTCATGTGGAGAACTGATATATTAGCATCAGATGCGAGCTATGTAGAAAACTATGTTGCTGTGGAAACAAACTGTCCTCACAGTTCATTTTTGCCCTGCAAATGAACTCGAACTAGAGCAGAGAGGAAAAGCATGAAGCACATACCAAAGCTGTGAGCTCTGCTACAGGAATCACTGTAAAGTGTTAAGTGGAAGTGGAAGAAGTGGAAGTTGTTCCGTCAAATGACTGGTACTTGCTTTTTAAAAACACACTCTGAAATTTAAAAACACACTCTGAAACAATCTACAGAAAGCACCAACTTGCTTGTAGAACCTGTACAATAAAAAGCTTGTTGAATATGCCACAAGACTTATAGAAATGCAGACACCTCAACTCTCCAGGAAGTTCTGGGATACCGGCTCCCTCCCTGACGGCAGGAAATGATATACAACCTTCGAGTATCTGGAGCGAGCGAGCAAAAGCACGCACATTAGAGAGTGATTGCGTGATCATGTAGTGTCCGCACGAGAGGGATTGTGTGTATTTGTGTGACTGTCAATGCAGTGCATGTGAGAGAAAGAGAAATGTTTTCTGGTTGTAAAATAGGGTTTTAAAACGATATATCTGCTGAAAATATCAAATGTCTAGGACAGCTTAACTAGTAATTACCCTGTGCATAAACATCAATCCATCTTTATTTATATAGCACCAAATCACAACAAAAGTCATCTCAAGGCACTTCACACATAGAGCAGGTCTAACCCGTACTCTTTAATTTAATAAATAGATGATCTGTGTTAAGAAAAGGTGTAGATGTTCCTTTATTTTGGATATTTTCGGCAGAAAGTTATGTTAGGAAAACAGTACGCAAGATAACAGGAAATAAGAGGAAAAATAATAAGAAAAAAACAAATGCAAGTTTGGAAGGATTTATTATTTTGACATTATTTGTGAGGTTGAACACTGATCTTAGTTATGGAAATTGCTTAAGTGCTTAAATGCCAGTGTAAAATTAAGTGGGAGTGTTGTAGGAAAAAGTAATTTGACAGTGTTGAGAAGATGTTATACTGCCCCCTACTGACGGCTTTTGTAAGTTTTTTCTGTTCTGAATAAAAAACACGTGAGACAACAATAAAACAAGCTTTTTCCAAAGGAGGCAGCTGGCCAAAATAAAGCCAATTCTTCCGAGGCAGCGCTTTGAGACAGTAATCCAAGTTACCACTCAGATGGATTACTGTAATGCACTATGGGCCTGATTTACTAAGATCTCAAATAAAGGGTAGGCCTACTAAATTGCGTTTACAGTGCAATAGATTGCGCATTTCGTTTGCGTGTGTTTTGCGGGTGATCTACTTAGAATAACTGCGTAAATGAAAACAGGTGCAACAGGGTGGAGACAGCAGTATTTAAATGAGGGTTTTGCGTGTCTGAATGGAGAGTTTGGACGAGCAGAAAGCTGCAAGCGCAAAATGAAATGTGATCAGGTTCTAGTGGAAGAGGTTAACAAATATATTGAGTTATATAAAAAAACTAATATTGCCAATAATATTCCACTCCAAAATATTAACACTTGAGGAAAAAATCCGTCCTGCGTATTCTGTCAACTCCGTCTCCTCCTCTCCAGTCTCCACAGGGACAGAAGGCATGAGCGCAGTGATCAGCCGGTTAATAGGCCTATCTGCCCTTCAAAGGTAATATAATATTTATAGATGATAGACATATTTGCATTTTCTCCTCCCTGTATTTTGCACACTGGGGTTGAAATGCAAACGGACAACGCATACTGTACTGATCTCCCTGTGTGTTATGTGCTTCGTGTACATTATCAGTTTAACAGTCAGCCAAACTCAGGTATAACACTTGAGCCAGGATCAGAGCGTCTTGCTCCTTTTAGTTCCTTAGTTTTTGTTGAAATACCGCTTGTGAAACTGCAAATAAAAGACAATAGCTACAAAACCTTAGCGACACGCTGTAAAGAAAACTAATAAACAGTAATAATATTTAAAGAATAGCTGAAAATCTACACGGCACAAATGAGCCGTTTACCTTAACAGTAGGCTGAGCTCACTTTACATCAGCTCTCAAATTACTTTTAACACTTCTATGACTTCCCAGTCAATAAACATCACACATTACAATACTAAACTTAACATTACATATTATATTATATATTACATCAAATATCAAATTAACAAACTTACAGCTATTGCTTTCGTGAGTATGAGAAAAGAGGATTCAGAGTGACCAGCCGTCTTTCTTACTGCTGGTTGCTACGTTACAAGTATAAACCGTATAAACCGTTATGTAGCCTTCAAAATAAAATTCCAGATCGCTTTACAACTATAACAGAGCGGGTGTGTTTTGGTGTTTCTTATCCAGAATTTCTTACCATAAATTTAATCTAATACATTAATTAAATAATTACAAGTACATTAAATCATAAAAATGATTCTGAGAGCAGAACACATACTATCTTGCACAGTTGAAAGTGCGTGTTAGTAGATCAGCTTGCACATTTTTTCGCGCGTAATGTCAAGTTTGCGCACGTTTTTACACGCAGAGACCTTTAGTAAATCAGGCCCTATGTGGGGGTTAGTGGGTCCTCCAACGCTGCCGCTCGTCTTTTAACTGACACGTAAACACGAGCACATTCCCCCCATTGTAGGCTCACTCCACTGGCTGCCCATACACTTTAGGATGCATTTTAAATTTCATTTATTTGCTTTGAATGGTCTTGGTCTTGTCCCACCATACTTCTCTGCACATTAGACAGGCCTCTTCTCTGTCTGTTTTTAAATCTCTTCATAAAACCCATCTCTTCTCCTTGGCCTTTGACACCTTGTGAGACATTCATTTTATTTATTTTATTTTATTGTTTTTATTTATTTATCTTTTATGTATTTTAATTTGTTTTACTTTACTCACTGCAGTGCACAGTGTTGGTGAGGTTACCTGATGTCACCACTGGAGGAGGCTGTGGTCCTTCAGCTCCCAGGTCGAGTTTGGCTTCCCACCAGTACTGGACCCCATCATCTTCTTTAGTAGGGTTGATGTCCAGGGTGAAGGTCTCATTGACTGGCTCCTTTGTTGTGTTGCTGCTGGACTGTAGTCTCTGTAGTTCTGTCTGTCCTCTGTAGAAGTCACATTGAGGTTACCAATAGGAGCAACATCCTGGACTGTACACTGCAGAGTGTACTGATGACCCTCAAACATCGGCCCAGAGTGATTTAGGAAGCTGAGATGGACATTTTTTGGAGGCTCTGGGAAGACAAAAAAAGAGAGACACACAGTAAGATACAAGTGGTGAACTACAGCTGACAACATGAAAAAAACTAATTCTAACCAACATACTTATTTCTTATTTTGATCATATATATTAAATTGTTACTGTAGTATTCTTTGTTTAACAGAAAGTTTACTTACAATAGACGGTTAAGAGGCTAAGTGCATGAAGGTGAAAAAATCTTAAATAGTTATTACATTAGTTATCAAAGGGAGGTCACATAGCCTAAATGTGTTTTGATTTTGTTGAAGAAATAGTGATTTTACTGTTTCATCACTTTCATTCTTTTAATAAATAAATCTAATCTCCACTGATTCAAACAATGATTTATGACTTTAAATAATGGGGGGAAAGTATGAATTGTGATTTAAAAATGAAAGCACAGGAAAATATAAAAACACTACAAAATACATGAAATATGAGCTTTTAAGGCAAACGCTCAATGGAGTTCAACAGCTGCAGAACAGTAAACATATTTACAGGTTGTTTATAACAAGCAGCACAGTTCATTACAGAAATCATAATCTTATTTATACAGGGAATATGCCCCTTTTAAGGTAATATGCCCCTTTTAAGGTGGATCACAGTCTGCAGCTCATAGAAAAGTCTGAACTTACCAGCAGTGACAACATGGAAGCCGGGCAGAAAATCGATCACAGATACAACCAAAAGAACAAACCTATTAAACATTATTTGATCAAAAAACATAAAACATCAACATGAAAGTGGTCGAAAAGTGAATGCACTCTGAAAGTGGTCCACTCCCTTCTTTATATTGAACATTGCTGGCAGCACAGCTTGTTTTCAGATCACATATCCTCTCCAAGTTTTTATCAGTCAGTAACTGGTGACTGGGCCCTGATTCCTTGTTCTGGACATTTTTATCTTAATGTCTTCCCCAACACTGCTTCTATGTTCCCTCATTTCTAAGAAATGTTCCTCCCATCAAAATTGGGCCTTATGTTCCCTCTGGCCTACATTCCCCCAGCACAGGTATGGCCATTCCCCAATGTACATAATGCGTGTCAGGGAAAGCAAATTCACTTCTTAGAGTAACAATAATTCCCTCTGGTGTTGAAACAAGATACACATTTCACCAGATGCCCCTACAGACTTAATCTTTGGAGTTGTTGGAAAAGTGTCAAATTTAATAGTGTTATGCCAGAATCAACAAGAAGTGTGCGTGTGTGTGTGTCTGTGTGTGTGTGTGTGGTGCAATCACCATTCTAATGTCTCTCATCATGTGTCCTGCACCGCCGCCTTGAGTCAATCAGCCATTTGAGTTGGATTCTTCTTTGGTCAGTCTTTGACCCAATGTCCCCTTTTGCCACAGTGAAAACAAATATCTGGATCACTCGTAAGTTGATCTCCACAGCCACCTCTAAATCTACCTCTGCCACGGCCACATCTTCTTGCTCACATGAAGAAATGTTGCTCCATTCTCACAGGGAATGTGGCTTTGATGTGCTCAGGCGTCTGTGATGTAACCTTATGTAACTTTATTGTGTGCCCAGTCACGGTTGACCAGACTCAGATCATTCTCTGAATATCCCATCAAGACTCTGGCCCAATTATTGGACATTTTTGCCATCAGGAGTCATCTCAGTTCAGAAGTTTTTGGGGGAAACTCACTACAAAACACAGTTGCAATGTCATGTGCTGCAGTTATGCTCATAAACTGCAGTTAGCTGTAAACCACAAATGTATGTAGCCTAACCCAACTGCTGTAGCACCTGTATGAGGAGTTAAAAGCAGGTTAAACCGACATGTTGAAGTGTTGCTTTGTTTATGGAGAGGTGTCCATTTCTTAGATTATTTCAATATTAAAAAAAAAGTATATATTCACTATGTATAGTGTTATAGGCCAAGTCCTCCGTTAAGTTTGATACAAATGTAATATATTGTCACTCTATTTTATAAAGCTAAAGGTAAGATTGTTACTAGTGTTTTTCTATATTGAAGGCATAAAACTTTAAAAACTGGTTACAAATATAGTTCATGTTTTCTTAAAGGGGCTCAGTAATTTCTTACAGCAGCAGGACACTGTAGTTTTAATCAAATGTACCCAAACAATAGTAAATTGTTAATTTATTGGAGACTATTTTCTTGTGTGGATTAATACACATTTGGTGCACCAGTGTATGTTCGGCAGCAGGACTGTCTGTGGAATTCACTATAAATAAATGACCTGAACAACAACAACAACAAAAAAAGAAAAAGAAAAAAAAGATCACTTATCACAAAACCCCAAAGAAAAAGAAAAAAACACAGGCACATATTTTATATGACATAATATTGATGTTTCAAATGAGTTATACGACAAGTCTGCAATTTTAGAAGATTATTTACCTTATAATTGTAAGATTAATTATAAGCTACATTGTGTGTAGCTTATAATTAATTAGGGAAAAAAAGAGAAACTGGAAGAAATTTTCTATTTTGCCATTTTCTAAGGGAAAAAGAAAAATTACACAAACACAACATTAATATGTGCTGCCTCTAAGTGTTTCTGTAGTTGAGTTGATCATGCTATTTTCTAAATATGTTAACTTATATTAAGTTACAAATGGGCCTTAGATACCAGCAATTCATGTAAGAATAGAACATTTTCTTGTTTGTATGCATGACAGGTCATCAGACATGCATTCTTCGTTTTACTATGTGACAAAGTGGAAAGTACACCGAACTCCAAAAACACCGGACGATTTCCTGTTTATACAATTCAAAACTCTTGAGATGTTTAGATATCTGTGGCTTTTAAAGGAAAGTCCAGTGCGAAGATTGTATTCAGGGTGGAATGTGTAAGTACATCTGTGACGTCCCACTCTCCCTTTTTGCTTAAGCTTCCTGCCTCAGGAGCCAGTGGACGGGGCTAGAGGGGACATCAGGAAACTACCACCACTGTCAGCCTCAACCTATTTATCTGTCTTCCTTGCTAATTAATCTCTCTCTTGTCTTCCTTCCAGGCCTGCACCAGCCACCAGTGCTAGGGTTTTGGTTTTGGTTGCACACATTATATATTTCACTCATCCACACATTGCATTCATTACTGATTTCATTGACTAACATTATTCTATTTTAACTTGAGTTCATAATGTTATTTTAGATGCTTTATTCATGCGATTCCCTTTTTTGTTGCGGAAATGGGGCTCATCTAAACATTTGTTTGCTATGGTTAAAGCCTAGCTTGAGTGTGACAATTATTAATGTTTCACTATACCTTTTTCCTCCCCTACTTAATTTTTCTCCTGGGGGCACTTAGAGGAAATGACGGGAGGAAAGACGTGGATGGGAGAAACTTTATTTTTAACTCCAAATAGTCACCAAAAATACCAACGGTTACTTTCCCTTCCCTCCTAGACATTTGGGTCGTAACAATTTTGGGGGCTACTCCTGGATCAATCCACTGAAGATGTGTTGCCTGTAAATTTATCACATTTTTGATGCACAGTAAATCTATCACTTGACTCTAAGTTCTTTGTTTAATTGCATAGAAATGTTGAGAAGAATCCTACATTTCAACTTGCCATGGTGAAGGTTTTTTCTGCAACACTGGCTATTACTATAATTCTAGTTTTGAATGTATTTTTCCTTGTTCCTGTGATATCAGAAACACAAGGCAGACTGATTTCTTTGAGTTACAGTAATTGTTAAGAGAATATTATCTGAGAATTAAATATTTGCACCCTACTTTCTGTTCAGTAATTTAATGAAGGTAGTGACTATCCGACAGCAACTGCATTTTGGATTACTAGGCGTACAGCAGTGTGGAATTTTCTTTTTCATGTTTATCACCTCAAGTGTGTTTTCAGGCTGAACCAGAGCCTGTTCTAGTCCACCGCTCTGAGCTGAACTAGTAACCTTTCTTTGGCAGTGACAACATCTGACAGTTTCAGACAAAGGTGGAACACAGCCATCCAGTTCCTGTATGGTCCTGAATGAATCATACCATTTGCTATTTCCATTGTTTTTACACCAAAGACATTGTGTTGTTTTTGTGGGTTACTTTCTGACTCTCTGCTTCCCACCCTTCTGCTAAAGACATGCAGGTTACATTAACTGGAAACCATAAATTGGCTTTCCTTGCTGAAATTTAAGTTTTTATGAAATTCATTTAAGCCCTCCAGTGCTGAAAGTTTAGTATTGCGTCAATGTGTTCAAGCTTTCAAACAGAGAACATGTGTGGAAAATTATATATGTACAGAATATATTAAATAATAACCCTACAGTGCGACCTTAAGTCAACAATGGAAAATTCACTCAAATTTAAAACTTAATTTCTGTTACCTGTTGATGAACATTAATGGTAAAATACAGTATTTAAAGCCACCACTTATAGAATTTGCATGTCATTATTTTTCTGATGGCACATGTCTCAGTTTATAGAAAAATGAGACAATCCCAGTGAAAATTGGTGCAGTGCATTCATGTTAGTGGCCCCATGGTCAGATCTGTTTCGATGTGACCACTGGGAGGCCCCAGAGTTAAAAATATTCAAATCCTACACCCAAGAGCCGATGAAAATGGGCTAATAACAGCTTTAATTTAATAAAACATCAATGTAATGGTATAACATACAGAAAACATCTTTTATTTACAACTCTTAAACAGTGATTTTTTTTTTTCAGATGATCTGATGTCATCACAAGGATGCAGGATACACTTTGCAAAACTGAGCTTTTAGAGCAGGTTGAAATGTTTGCTATTGTCTTTTGACAAGGACAATTATACATATATTCACCTCAAGTTTTGAAACATTGATTATGTTGGCATCCATTATGTTGGATGTATGCATCCAATATTATAACACTATAAAAATTACAAATACCATAATATGTCCCCTTTGAACATTGTTCGCATACAAGCCAAAGTGCTCTAATAGTTAAACACCAGTATAATATTGTAAAAAGTAAGCATTCTTAACAGCCCTTTCTCAGTTTATATTAGGTTGGCAGGTTGTATTGACATTAGATGTTTGATATAATGGACAAGGATAAAATGCTTTTTATTGCCCAACTATATTCTTTAGTCTATTTACATGTAGTTGTTCTGAAAACAAACTGCATCTTAAATTTCCCTGGAATTAACCAGAGCAACGAATAAAAGCATGAGACACATAGTAAACCTGTGAACCAGTATGTTGTTGTTACTGCTGTTTGGTGTTGTGGTCGTCCTTGGCGATGTTGTCGGCAAACCTGTGGAGACACATAAAGTTAACTTGTGATGATTCCAACCAACATCTTTCCCTGAGTGACTGATATGAGTAATTTTTGCTCATTCTTTTAAAAATGCTGATCAGTTCGGTGTATTGTATCACCTCTCAGTGATAACATATCTTTACATTTATAAATTAACAACTCTCACACCGTTGGGTTGAAAATATGGAGCCCCCTAACTCACAAAAGGGAGTAAAAGGTTATTAGATGCATCAAAGATAAAACAGCATACAAAGGTGGGGTAGTAAATGCACTGCTCAAAAAAATTAAGGGGACACTGTATAATTTGTTGAGAACATAATTATGTAACAACGGTCAATGGAAACCAAAATCATCATGGCAACTCATAATTTGACTGTGTATGGCTCCTGCGTGCTAGTATGCAGTCCCGGCAATGTCTGGACATGCTCCTGATGAGTCAGATGGTGTCTTGGTGGATCTCCTCTCACACCTGGATTGAGGCATCAGTGAGCTCCTGGACAGTCTGTGGCGGTACTTGTTGATGTCTGATGTACTGATACATAATGTCCCATAGGTGCTCAATTGGATTTAGGTCAGGGGACCATGAGGGTCAGTCAAAGGCATCAGTGCCTTCCTCATCCAGGAACTGCCTACATACTCTAGCCACATGGGGCCAGGCATTGTCCTGCACCAGGAGGAACCTAGGGCCCACTACAGCAGCGTAAGGTCTGACAATCACTCTGAGGATTTCATCCCAGTACCTAACAGCAGTCAGGGTACCCCTGCTATGACATGGAGGTCTGTGCGACCCTCCAAGGATATGCCTTCCCAGACCGCAGACATCTCAATATTAGCATATACTCTACTAGTCAAACGTTTGGACACAACAACTCATTCAATGGTTTCTCCTTACTTTTTACTGTTTTCTCCATTGTAGAACAATACTAAATATATCAACATAATAAAATAACATGGATGGATAGAGATAGTAATCAATAAAGCTTTTCACACATCTTAAAGCTATGGTTCGGTGTAAGTTCGACCTAGCACCATATGCACCATGAGGTCTATCTAATAAGCGCCTCAGCCATTTATTTTCATTTGGTCGGAAAATAGTGGAGTTGGAGCCATCAGCCGAATGGCTTAGTACAGGCGCTAACAGGACCACCAGTGTATCTCGTAAATTACCCCACTAATAATGTCTGGATTGTTATCAAACTTCTACAGTAGTACAAATAGGGTCTTTAGTCATAAATCGATGCATTGAAAAGTTTTTAAGTAAACTGGGAGTTTATTTAAACACTTACCTGATGGCTTTTACTCTGCTGCTACTGCTAAAGCTGTAAACATTGTCGAAATATCGCACGATCACAGAAATACCCGCGAGATCCCACACAGCACATCTAGAGATCTGTGCGTGATTGCGCGATATTTCGACGAGGTTTACAGCTGTGTAGAAGAAGATGGTGAAGAGATCAAGGTATAGGTGAAGATATAGGCAAAGACATTAAAAAACACAACAATTAGAAGTCTGAACTCACTGTAGAAATCCACAGTAAACTTCACAGTAACATTCCCCGCAGCGTTTTGGACCAAACACAGGTACTGTCCTCCATCCATAGAAGTTACAGACTTAATATCGAGAGTGCTGCCATTGTAGGGGGAACGACTGGCTGACGGGAGCGTCCAGGTGTATGAGGGGCTGGGGTTTCCCTCACTAGAGCAGTTCAGGTGTAGGGGGCTTCCTGCTGTGACGTTGATATTATCTGGATGTGAAGACCCCTTCAGTTCAGGCTTATCTGTGTGTTTATTGATGGGAGAAAGGGAAAGAGAAAGTGAGAAAAACATCTGCCATTAATGATTTGATGGTTATTTAAGGAGTTGGAGTGATGATGATTATTATTTTGTCAGGCTCACAGTAAACAGTGGCGGTGATGCTTTGTGACGACACCACTGGAGGAGACTGTAGTCCTTCAGCTCCCAGGTCTAGCTTGGCTTCACACCAGTACAGGTCTCCATCATCTTTACTAGGGTTGATGTTCAGGGTGAAGGTCTCATTAACTGGTGTCTCCACTGGTTTATTCTTGACATTTTGTTGACCCAGTGATGTCTGTCCATGGTAGAAGGTCACAGTGAGGTTACCAATAGGAGGAACTTCCTGGACTGTACACTGCAGAGTGTACTGATGACCCATATACATCGGCCCAGAGTGATTTAGGAAGCTGAGATGGATATTTTTTGGAGGATCTGAGGACACAAACAGAGGAACACACATAGTCAGATATGTACATAATGTACATTGTGACATTAAATAATTGTTCAGCAATTTAAACTATAACTAAAAGTTAGCTTTAAGGATAATGTACTGTTTGAATTATTAAGAATCTGAAAACTTGCAGATTGTGTTGTGTAGAAGAAGATGGTAAAGAGATCAAGGTATAGGTGAAGATATAGACAAAGACACAAGAAACAGAGAACAGTTAAAAGTCTGAACTCACTGTAAAAAACCACAGCAAACTTCACAGTAACATTCCCCGCAGCGTTTTGGACCAAACACAGGTACTGTCCTCCATCCATAGAAGTTACAGACTTAATATCGAGAGTGCTGCCATTGTAGGGGGAACGAATGGCTGACGGGAGCCTCCAGGTGTATGAGGGGCTGGGATTTCCCTCACTAGAGCAGTTCAGGTGTAGGGGGCTTCCTGCTATGACGGTGATTGGATCTGGATGTGAAGACCCCTTCAGTTCAGGCTTATCTGTGTGTTGATTGATGGGAGAAAGGGAGATATACAACTTTAATGATTCAATGTTTTTTAAGGAGTTGGAGTGATGATGATTATTATTTTGTCAGACTCACAGTAAACAGTGGTGATGATGTTTTGTGACGTCACCACTGGAGGAGGCTGTGGTCCTTCAGCTCCCAGGTCTAGCTTGGCTTCACACCAGTACAGGCCTCCGTCATCTTTACTAGGGTTGATGTTCAGGGTGAAGGTCTCATTAACTGGCACCCTTGTTGTGCTGCTGGACAGTCGTCTCTGTAGTTCTGTCTGTCCTCTGTAGAAGATCACAGTGAGGTTACCAATAGGAGCAACTTCCTGGACTGTACACTGCAGAGTGTACTGATGACCTGCAAACATCGGCCCAGAGTGATTTAGGAAGCTGAGATGGACATTTTTTGGAGGCTCTGAGGAGAAAAAAGGAGAGACACACAATAAGATATAAGTGGTAACAACATGAACAAAACTAAATTATCCAACACACTTATTTCTTATTTTGATAATATATATTAAATTGTTACTGCAGTAATGTTTTGTTTAACAGCAAGTTTACTTACGATAGACGGTTATAGGAAGCTTGGTAACACACTGATTATTTTCATCATGAGTATAGTAGCACTGTGGAGATATTTCCCATTCAGTCAGGTTGTCAACCTTCCATGAAATTGTGATTCCATTTACTTCAGTGGACCCCACAGACTTTTCCAACCCAAATTCATCACTTGTGCAATTATGCTGACAAACAAGGCACGTGGCAGAGGCCGGGTCACCATACTTCACTACCAGTCTGGATGGAGTGAAAACAGGTTTTTCTCCTGTACATTTTTCATCTGTAAGGCAGACATGAAATGCTGAGATGAAAAACTTGGTGTAAAATAAGCAATTAGATACACTACAAAGAACATAAAACAGCAATGTATTCTCACCCTCTGTTTGTGTAATATTGTACGAAAAGTTGTGCAAACTACTTTTCGGATGATATCATACAAATGTCAATAGATAGTTATCAGTGCGCCAAGTCTCACGGCAGTTTTTAAAATAGCCCAGAAATTTAATCTGTTGATTAAATCCAATAATCCATAAATATATTACTTTAAAAATATTTGTATTATATTATCATAATATATATTATATTATTATACTATATTATTCAACATTGAACTAGGAGATTTTACCCCTGTTTATAAGTCCCGGGAAGACTGGATAATGCTGGGTGAATATTATAACCATCAGCTTTAATTATTTCAACCTTTGACTGTGAGAAATAAGTTTTGTTTCTGCCGTTTTGGACAATAGCGGGTGTATCATAGGAACAGAGGATGAGAACGGCCTGAAAACAGTCATTACACACATGCTGTTGTTCAAGAAAAGGGGAAGACTGTAGCTTTGTGTTTGTTTACTAAAATTTAATATATATTTTTTTAGATCAGAGGTTTTCAAAGTGGGAGGTGGGTCTCTACAGGGGGGCTTCACACAGTTTGAGAGAAGGCTAAGTGCATGAAGGTGAAAAACTATTTGTTATTACATTAGTTATCAAAGGGAGGTCACATGTAATAGTATAAATGTG
The DNA here is from genome assembly GCF_027409825.1 of Scomber japonicus. Lineage (NCBI taxonomy): Eukaryota > Metazoa > Chordata > Actinopteri > Scombriformes > Scombridae > Scomber > Scomber japonicus. The sequence continues at coordinate 11,556,682 of NC_070579.1, forward strand.
TTTTGATTTTGTTAAAGAGAGTCATTTTATTGTTTTTCTCATTTTCTCAGAATCAGACACTAAAAAAGCCTTCAGACAGACCTTTTTATTTGCTGTAGTAGATATTACTATCATACCTCAATTGCTGACTGTCTATGAGATCAATGAATCAAATCATTTGTCCTGAATATGTACTACATGCAGTTGTGAACTGTAAATTAACAATATCCATGAAAAAAAACCTTAAAACATTCTCATTTTACATGTCAGTTGTATGTGTTTTTATTCATCCAGGATATCTGATATCCTGATGTATTCATCTTTAGTCATCCTTTTAATAAATAAATCTAATCTCCACTGATTCAAACACTGACTTGTGACTTTAAACAATGAGAAGAAGAGTGAATCGTGATTTGAAAATGAAAGCACAGGAAAATATAAAAACCCTTTTAAGGCAAACGTTCAATGGAGTTCAACAGCTGCAGAACAGTAAACATATTAACATTGTCTTAAACAAGCAGCACAGTTCATTACAGAAATCTTATTTATACAATGAATATGCCCCTTTTAAGGCAATATGCCCCTTTTAAGGTGGACTGAAGTCTGTAGCTCATAGAAAAGTCTGAACTTACCAGCAGTGACAACATGGAAGCCGGGCAGAAAACTGATCACAGAAACAGCCAAAAGAACAAACCGATCAAACATTATACCCAGATATTGTCTCGTTAAAAAGATAAAACACTAAGAACAATCGTTGAACAACAACACGAAAGTGGTCGGAAAGTGAATGCACTCTGAACGTGGTCCACTCCCTTCTTTCTATTGAATATTGTTGGCAGCACAGCTTGTTTTTAGATCACATATCCTCTCCAAGTTTTTTTTAGTCACACTTTCAAAGTCAATAACTGGTGACTGTGGCATGTTAAAGTTACTGGTCAGGAAGCCACTTTCAGAAAACGATCAGGCCAGTCACCAGAGGAGGCAGGTCCTTGGTTCCGTGATCAGGAAATGTTTTTATTTTTATTTTTTGGGGGCTTTTTTGCCTCCAATGTAGATAGTAGAGAGAGAGAGAGAGAGAGACAGGAACTTGGAGGCAGAGAGGGGGGAACAACATGCAGGATAGGACCTCTCGTCCGCTCTACGCTGAGCTGAGGCAGTTCAGCCACAGACTCATCCAGCCATGTGCCTCAAAGTGTTTGGGAGGCTCTTTCATACCATCAGCCATCAGACTGCACAACACCACAGCTCCCAGTATACCTCCCACTCCCACTAAAAAAGACTGATGCTGTCCTTACTATGTAAATCCTAGGAACATTGCACACATGTATATAATATCAGGAATTTATGCAATTGCATATTTATATGTCAATTTTTAAATTCTCCCTTGGGGGATCAATAAAGATACTTTACCTTACCTTAGTTAAGTTGGATTAGGGTAATATGGAACATTGACTAATGTGGGACAATTAAGCTCCAGTGCATTTATCTCTTTTTCTATTCAATTACTTTAAAGCCAACTAGTATATGCGTACTGTATAAGTTATATTGTTTAAAATTACACGTGAACATACAGGCTACTGGTTTTTCTAACCTAAAAACTAGGTATGCACATTTCAGAAAGTTTTGGTAGATATAAGGTTGCTTTGTATAAATCTAAGTATTTCTAAGCCTAAAAACTAGTGTCCCTGATTATAAAATCTACTAATTCAGAAACGATTTGGCACGAGAAATATTTATATAAGTGCCATGTTCCTTTTGAGTACAATATCCCAAAACTGTCTTCTGATTTAACAAGGAAACATCTCAGGGATTTCATAATGATATAATGTAGTGTATTCATATGTAAATGAGGTAAACAAGTCGCTGCTTTTAGTCTTTGAAGCTGTTTCAAAATAAACAGTATTCAGAGGTCTACAGTTAATTTAGTAGTTAATTAAGATAGATATATCAGATTTTGGATAGACAAACAATACATGTAAGTATATGAGGTCATTATTTCTTTGGCTCTTCGCATACACATATATAACAATAAGAAAAATGTGGAAAATTCCCAGCCTTGTCCTTTAAGTAAACACTTTCTTGGATTCTCAGCTATTTGCACCACCCTTCCTCAGTTTCCTCACTGCTAGTGGTCTTAACTAATCACCACCAAGTTACCACACATACAAACATATTGATCTGTGCATGATATCTGTCAGCCAATAGGGAATGTACACATCAGCTACCAAACTGAAAGTAGTGGACAAAGTAGGGGAAGTTTGGTGCTAATAACTTGTGCACAGCTGTCAAAATAAACATTGCTCAGCCTCCTGGAACAATCTTAACAGCACAGTTTCCTGAGAGCCCACCCATGATTATAGTCATGTACTGCTTTCCAGTTCTCTCATTTATCCTTTATCGGTCCTATGTTTTGTTGCATACAAATAGGTGTAGGATGTAGAGTCTGTCTTATGCCAAAGTTATAAGATATAATCAGTGAATTGGGATGCAGTATGTCCGTGATTGCAAAACCATCTGCACCATATAGCAGTAGCGATACCTAAAGAAGAGGAAAAGAAACAAGGAAACCACACAGCACGTAACACCCCCACCCATGAAAATCAACCCCACCTCCCAAATAATATAAATCTTGCACGCTTATGCCACCACCCACTCTTACCCACGGGACAGCATGTCTGCCACCAGATTCTCAGCCCCCCTTTTATGTCTGGATGTTGTAACTCTGGGCCTGGAGTACCCAGCGCATCAACCGCTGGTTGCTATTGTACATCTGTGTAAGAAAGACAAGCGGGTTATGATCAGTGAAGACAGTTACCGGTATAGAGGTCGAGCCTACATAGACTTCAAAATGCTGCAGGGTAAGAAGCATGGCAAGTGTTTCCTTCTCGATAGTGGAGTAGTTTAACTGGTGTTTTTTAAACTTCACGGAGAAGTACACTGGGTGACACACCGTATCAGCACCATCCTCAAGCAGCACTGCTCAAGCTCCAAGGGCACTAGCGTCCACCTCCAGTTTAAAAGGCCTAGAGAAGTTGGGTGCAGCCAGCAGGCATGTGCACACATATGGCCCTAGGGGTGCTTGAGCCCCTGCCCTTTTTGCCTCGTATTGAAAAGTGCCCTGTGTGTGTGTGTGTGTGTGTGTGTGTGTGTGTGTGTGTGTGTGTGTGTGTGTGTGTGTGTGTGTGTGTTTAAATAACATTAATTCATTCCTGTTAGGGGAAAAAACAAAAACGGGGTTGTTGTGTGTGTTGAGCCGCTGCTCCTCTGTCCGTTGCGGCTCCGCTCGGTCACAGAGCCGCCAGAGAGAGAGAGAGAGAGAGAGAGAGAGAGAGAGAGAGAGAGAGAGAGAGAGAGAGAGAGAGATGCCCCATGGATAAGGAGACGTGACAGTGTAGCAACGTGAACCTGTGAGTTATGGTCTAACTAGTCGCCGTCCACTTATTCAACGTGCTTAAATATGTTTAATATTTCAATAAAACGCTCTATTTTAGTCTATTAATCAGCTTCTATTTTTGCCGGACGTCAATATAGCACAGAGCAGATCGTGCGGGACAGGAAAACGTGTACAAAATACAAAATAAAACATCGGGTTAACTTTCAAAATAAAATGCACCGTGTTTACTGCGGATCGTTTTTCCCAAACTACAGGTCTGAAGTTTAGATATAAACTAACTATTGTGACTTTGATAATGTGAATGAACTCATGTTGACAATAATTTGTTGATACAAAAGAAAGAGCAAATGCATCACTTTCACCTACACAGGACACACAGCTAAGTAGTTAACTTTCTATTAGCACTTTATTTTTTAATTTTACATTAATTTCCATATTGTGTAAAGGACCGGGAAAAAAATTTGGTGTGCGCTCTGCACGCACACATGCTGCCCTTTTTTGAGTTTGAGCCCCTGCCCCTCTATAATCATGTGCGCGTACCTGGCAGCCAGAACTGGAGCGCTGCAGAGAAGAGACTTGGCAGCAGCAAAGGCATGCTCACAATCCTCATTCTAAGCAAAGGGAACAACAGGACTACACAGCTTAATCAGGGGCGCCACCATCACAGAGAAAACTCAATTTATTAACGGTCAAACTAAATATGAGCTTCCAAAGCAAGGGAAAACCGATTAATGATGCACCAGCTTCACAGGCAGGCCTGATGTGCCACAGCTGCGCTAATCAGGGGAGGGGGGGTACCTAAAGAAAAGGAGAAGAAACAAGGAAACCACACGGCACGTAACACAGCACAAAGGCTCTTCCTCCTTTTACTGAATTTTACATTTTTATAAACAAATGTATATTCATGTTTAACCCTCTCTCTATGTATAACCACCCCTTCATTGCCCCTTTAAGTTTAGGTAAGGGTTAAAAAATGCAGCATATGTATTTGAAAGGTGATATAAAGGACATTTCAAAGAAAGTCAGTTCATTAAGGGTTACAGTTGTATGTTAAAAATAATAATTGATTTTAATTGTGTCCTAAACCGTGATTTAAATGCCAATTACAGTGTACTTTACTGCTTAGTGTTTGTGTAATACTAAAAGATGTCAGCAGAGGGCGCATAGCGGTCAGGAGGAACCTGAAACCCACATAGAGGCAGTGCTGCAGAATAAATCCTGCAGCTGAGTGGAAAGGAAGCTAATGTTGTCTGCCTCTGTGTTAATATATACAGCGACCGCCATAGAGTTGTGTATCAGAGCTTTGCTATATTTTTTTATACACATGCTAATTAAGCAGTGCTAGAAGAAAAGTTAGGGATCACCATCATTATTAGGATGCATCCTGTGTGCACAGTGGACATTTGTACCTAATTTCATGACAATAAATCCAGCAGTTGCTGAGATATTTCAAACCAAAGTGGCTGACCAATTATTTCTTGGGGTGGGGGGGGGGGGGGATCATTGTTTAAGAGTTGTCAATAAAGGCGTTTTTTGTATGTTATTTTGTACCATTATGTTGATGTTTTATTAAATTAAATCTGCTACTAGCCCATTTCCTTTGGCACTTGTGGTGTAGGATATGGAGTTTTCTTTTAAAACTCTGGCGCCTCCCAGTGGTTGCATCAAAATACACAGAAAATATACAGATCTGAACAAGGGGCCACGAACATGGATGCACTGCACCAACTCTCACTGATTGTCTAATTTTTCTACAAACTCAGATGTGTGCCATCAGGAAAATATTAAAGATGGCATAATCACATACACATTTTATAGGTGGTGGCTTTAGATAGTGTATTTTACCATTTATATTATTGTTCATCAAAAGGAAACAGGAAATTTTCTTTTTTTTTTTAATTTGAGATAATTTTTGATTTAAAGGCGCACTTGGGAATACATTATTTAATATATACTGTACATATGCACCATGTACTGGTTATCAGCAACAGCACTTGGGAGATATACCTCATTCAATCAACCTTTCATGAAATCATGGTTTCTGTTGAGTTTCCTACAGACTTTTCCAACCCAAATATGTCACTTGTGCAATTGCTGACAAACAAGGCACGTTGCAGAGGCTGGGTCAACATACTTGACAATCAGTCTGGACGGAGTGAAAACAGGTTTTTCTCTAAACAGTTGCCCTGGTAAATCTGTCTATTGTAAAGGAATAATCCATCAAACTCAGAACAAACACAGTAAATGTGTGAATGATGCAAAATTAACTTCTTTTTTTTTTTTTTAAATCTCCGGTCTCTCTTTGGTCAGTGTGTACTCAGACTGAGTGATTCAGCCCATTTCCTGTACTCTGAGTATGAGCTGTTTTCATCAGACGGATACAGAGCTCAGAGGTGTGAGTTGAATTGTTTTGTCCCTTTGTTCCTTTATCAGTGGAAATATTAAATAGTATCTTAAAATAAGTAGAGCTTATGACAAGAATCAGCGACAGTTCAATGTTGTTTTTTGACTGTAGGCAATTGGACGTTTTCCGTTCTGAAGCATAGGCCGAGGACCTTTGTATATTTAATGTGTGCTGGTGTTGTGACCAGGCATTGTATGTGTGTATGCACATATACACATACATGGATTTATAAGTGTGTGACCCACATGTTGATTTTGAGCATTTTGAATTGAACAAATATCAATAATTTGAAGACTTTCAAAATGCATTTGTGTAAAAATCAAATCATTAAGATTATTTTTTTAAATTTTCATCTAAATCTTTTTACAGTTTTCAAATCTTATTTTTTCTGTATCAAATCTAATTTTTTTATGGTTTCAAGTCTGTTTTTGAATTTCAAACATTCGACCCTGATATTGCTTTGGGGGCGTGGTATGAAGGGAGAGGGTCGTGAAATAACGATGGACATCAGAATAATGAAGGAGGGCGTCTCCTCTATCACCTTAAACTTGGTTGGTAATGGCTGCTGTTGCTGGTATCTCCTGAGCAGGTAAGAAGATGATCCTTGGAAGGAAGGAAAGCACAAAAGATGGAGACACATTGCATGTTTTGGTGTTTTTATGGGATCTGTTGACAACAAGCAAATATAGAAAAACACTAGTTTGTCAGATAAGCAATCTTACCTCTAGCTTTATAAGATGAAATGTGACCAATATAGTGGCAAAAGATTATATGTATCATATATTATATGTATCAAGTTTAACAGAGGACATGGCCCTATAACACCGTACATAGTGAATAATATAGAGTTTTAAAAATAGATTAAATTAATCTAAGCAACGGACATCTGTCCATTAATAAAGTAACTTCCATATGTTGGTTCAAACCTGCTTTTAACTATGTTGGTCAACGACATGATGCTACTTTCTTTGTGTCCATGTGGTTTAGTCAAATTTAAAGGGGTTCAAATTTGAAAATAAACCTTTGAATACCTTGCACACATTCATTTCTTGTGGACCCAGTATAAAATATATACTTTTAATCCATTTTGAAACATTATAGGATTATGGCAAAAATGTTTAAGTGGTATAACCATGAAAACTTGACCCAAAAAATTACACTTGCTTTAAAAAACCTCAAATTCGCAATAAAACACCACATTAAGTAGTTTGACATGATCTTACATTATTAGTTTTTAATATTAGATAAAGATTAATGGAATACAATTGTTCAGAATATGTTAAGTCAAGTGAACCACATGAAGTGTCTCAAAGTATAACCATCATTTAAAAGGCCATTTTGTTAACATTTTGAAGAAGGTCATGTAACAGGAAGTGGTTTTACAGAGAAAGACTCCTGATGATCACAACTGCTGCCTGACAAGGTTAGAAGCTCTTAACAATTACTCATAAACTGATGTTTTTTGGATTTAGTCAGATTTGCTCAGTTTAAATGTCAAATGGTGTAACCCTAGAAAAACACTGATGATTCATAAGAATTCATTAAACTGAATATTTACTTTAAAAATACATTTCAAATATTGAGACCAAAGCCATGTGCTTACACAGCTGTCATATTCTGTTAGAGGACAATGCTGTCAAATATAAATAGTCTATGATGCTAATTTTGCAAGATATCAGTTGTTTATGATTCTAATTAGAGATATAACATAAAAAATTGTGTTTAACATGTACAGTAGCTTTAAAATACCTAAAAATCCAATACTTAATTTAAAGGAGAAACTCAAACATAACATCAGTAAAATATAATTATTTATATTTCTGCTATTTCATTACTAATATAAACAAAATTGAAATCACACTAAATAAATAAAACACATTTTCCTATTAGATGCCATATTTTAACAAGGAAAAAGTGACTCATCATTTTTTGCTTTTTTCTATGATACAACACACAAGTTAAATTTTAAGATAATTATTGTTGTAAAATGTTTTTTATCAGCACATAATTTACAGTTGAAGAAATTAGTTCATTGATTAAATGAAATTACAATGATTGTTTCTTAAATGGAATTAAAATATAATAAAAGAGTTTATCCTAATCATTTCTTGTTATTAGATATTCCTTTTTCTAAACTGAAATAAAAATCAAGGTCACTGAACCTTGTTGACGGTCATATTTGAGTTTCAGTGTCCATTTCTTCAACGAACAGCTTAACTGGAGAAGGAACCTGATCATGAAGTGAATCAGAACAATCTGATTATATGCAGGAAAATAAATGTGAACTGTGTTTTGTTACAAATCTTACATCATTTGTCACACAATGATTTAGAGAAGAAAATAGTTTTTAGGATATGTCCTGCTCAATATTGAAAAAACGTATGAAAATTTAACTGATTTAAATTTACTCTCCAATAGGCTCAGCAATGTGTTGATAGCGTTGGCTAAGAAAGAAGACATCCTTCAGGTTGTACTTTCCCACTCGGTTGTTTTTGTACAGATGCCACACAACGGCGAAGACAAGGACAGCCAGAACGATGACTGCTACCACCACAATAATAATAATGTAGATGTTGCTCTCTGTAGCAGGTTCGGTGACGACTGTGTGTAAAGAAAACAGGAATAGATACATATTATACATCAGAGCAATACCAAAACCAGAGGAAGTTCATTGAGGTCACGTGTTAAATTTCTCAAGTACTGTGAGAAAGCAATACCACAATTACTTTTCAGTGACTCTGTTGTGACTAACAATCATAACCTTGAAGACTGAAAATCATAAGACTTTAAACTCACCTTTGACATCCACAGTAAACTCTTTAGTTACTTTCCCCACAGAGTTTCTGACCAAACAGATGTACTGTCCTCCATCTGCACGAGTTACAGCCTCGATAATGAGAGTGCTGCCACTGATGGGGGAGCGAATGTTTGAAAGGAGCGTCCAGGTGTAGGAGGGGCTGGGGTTTCCCTCACTAGAGCAGTTCAGATGCAGAGGGTCTCCTTCTGTCACTGTGATCTGCTCTGGAGTCTCCTTCAGCTGAGGCTTGTCTGTGTGTTGATTTATTGAAATGAAAGTAATTTTGCCAAAGAAAGATGATGGAAAGTACCCAACTATTTCCCCCACAGTACTGGCCATAACCGGCCTTTCTATATCACTTTCAGTTTCTTCTTTTAGTAACCATTTATTTAAAGGATGTGTTCACAATTGGTCGGGTGCTGAAATGAACCCTTTAACAGCTGTAATCTTTTCTCCTGTTCATACTGACCATCAGAAGATCCCTTCATAATGCATTTACAATGTAAGTGATGGGGGGCAAAATCCACAGTCGTCCTGTGTTTATCTGAAGCTAATATGAAGCTTCAGCTGCCAAACTGATTCAAATTCAGACTGCTGAAGCCTCATAAGCTTCAGATAAAATGTTTTGCACAAAATGACTGCATAGACACACTGTGGATTCAGTCCTCCATCACTGTAAGTGCATTACGAGGGGATCCTCTAATGGCCTGTATGAACAGAAGGAACGATTACATGATTTGTTTCAAGACAGAATTGAAAGATTGTGAACCTATCTTTTAATGTTACTCTTTAAACAAAAGATACAAAAGAGGCTGTGATGTGATGTGCCTATCTATGGTCACCAATAGAGGGCACTGCAACATTGTTGTTATTGTGTGATACACAGTGTCCTCCAGTAGAAGACTAGCTGAGAGCTAAGTTACATGGCAGCCAGTAAGAACATGTTACCAGTGTACCGTTCATGAAGCCCTATATTGAATAAACGGTTAAGTAAAGCTGTATGTGTATGTGTACTTCATGACAGGTGCCAACATGATGACCAAATAAAGCTGTTTTTAAAGAGTTATGTGTTTGTGTTAAATGTTTGTCTGGCCATTGTCACATTAAAACTTTTACTAGCTGGCTCAGACATGAGATGTGTGTCAATTTTGTTTTCTCACTCACAGTAAACAGTGGCGGTGATGTTTTGTGACGTCACCACTGGAGGAGGCTGTGGTCCTTCAGCTCCCAGGTCTAGCTTTGCTTCACACCAGTACAGGTCTCCATCATCTTCTTTACTAGGGTTGATGTTCAGGGTGAAGGTCTTATTAACTGGTGTCTCCACTGGTTTATTCTTGACATTTTGTTGACCCAGTGATGTCTGTCCATGGTATAAGGTCACAGTGAGGTTACCAATAGGAGGAACTTCCTGGACTGTACACTGCAGAGTGTACTGATGACCCATATACATCGGCCCAGAGTGATTTAGGAAGCTGAGATGGACATTTTTTGGAGGATCTGAGGACACAAACAGAGGAACACACATAGTCAGATATATACATAATGTACATTGTGTCATTAAATCCTTGTTCAGCAATTTAAACTATAACTAAAAGTTAGCTTTAAGGATAATGTACTGTTTGAATTATTAAGAATCTGAAAACTTGCAGATCAGAAGAAGATGGTAAAGAGATCAAGGTATAGGTGAAGATATAGACAAAGACACAAGAAACAGAGAACAGTTAAAAGTCTGAACTCACTGTAGAAAACCACAGTAAACTTCACAGTAACATTCCCCGCAGCGTTTTGGACCAAACACAGGTACTGTCCTCCATCCACAGAAGTTACAGACTTAATATCGAGAGTGCTGCCATTGTAGGGGGAACGACTGGCTGACGGGAGCGTCCAGGTGTATGAGGGGCTGGGGTTTCCCTCACTAGAGCAGCTCAGGTGTAGGGGGCTTCCTGCTATGACGGTGATTGGATCTGGATGTGAAGACCCCTTCAGTTGAGGCTCATCTGTGTGTTGATGGGAGAAAGGGAGATATACAACATTTGTCTTTAATGATTTGATGGTTATTTAAGGAGTTGGAGTGATGATTATTATTATTTTGTCAGGCTCACAGTTAACAGTGGTGGTCATGTTTTGTGACGTCACCACTGGAGGAGGCTGTGGTCCTTCAGCTCCCAGGTCTAGCTTTGCTTCACACCAGTACAGGCCTCCATCATCTTTACTTGGGTTGATGTTCAGGATGAAGGTCTTACTAACTGGTGTCCCCACTGGTTTATTCTTGACATTTTGTTGACCCAGTGATGTCTGTCCATGATAGAAGGTCACAGTGAGGTTACCAATAGGAGGAACTTCCTGGACTGTACACTGCAGAGTGTACTGATGACCCATATACATCGGCCCAGAGTGATTTAGGAAGCTGAGATGGATATTTTTTGGAGGATCTGAGGACACAAACAGAGGAACACACATAGTCAGATATGTACATAATGTACATTGTGACATTAAATAATTGTTCAGCAATTTAAACTATAACTAAAAGTTAGCTTTTTAAGGATAGTGTACTGTTTGAATTATTAAGAATCTGAAAACTTGCAGATTGTGTTGTGTAGAAGAAGATGGTAAAGAGATCAAGGTATAGGTGAAGATATAGACAAAGACATTAAAAAACACAACAGTTAAAAGTCTGAACTCACTGTAGAAATCCACAGTAAACTTCACAGTAACATTCCCCGCAGCGTTTTGGACCAAACACAGGTACTGTCCTCCATCCACAGAAGTTACAGACTTAATATTGAGAGTGTCGCCACTGAAGGGGGAACGACTGGCTGACGGGAGCGTCCAGGTGTATGAGGGGTTGGGGTTTCCCTCACTAGAGCAGTTCAGGTGTAGGGGGCTTCCTGCTATGACGGTGATTGGATCTGGATGTGAAGACTCCTTCAGTTCAGGCTTATCTGTGTGTTGATTGATGGGAGAAAGGGAGATATACAACATCTGTCTTTAATGATTTCATGGTTTTTTAAGGAGTTGGAGTGATGATGATTATTATTTTGTCAGACTCACAGTAAACAGTGGTGGTGATGTTTTGTGACGTCACCACTGGAGGAGGTTGTGGACCTTCAGCTCCCAGGTCTAGCTTGGCTTCACACCAGTACAGCCCTCCATCATCTTTACTAGGGTTGATGTCCAGGGTGAAGGTCTCAGTCACTGGCTCCTTTGTTGTGTTGCTGGACTGTCGTCTCTGTAGTTCTGTCTGTCCTCTGTAGAAAGTCACATTGAGGTTACCAATAGGAGCAACTTCCTGGACTGTACACTGCAGAGTGTACTGATGACCTGCAAACATCGGCCCAGAGTGGTTTCGGAAACTGAGATGGACATTTATTGGAGGCTCTGGGGACACAAACAAAATGCTATGAGAGAAACAAACAGTAATATAAAGGTTGTGAACTAAAGCTGACTAAATATGAAAAAAACAAAATCTATTCACTATACTTATTTCTTATTTTGATCATTAAATTGTTACTGCAAGTTTACTTACGATAGATGGTTATATAAATCCTGGTACTACACGGGTCATCATCATCAGTATAGTAGCATATTGGAGATGTGTCCCATTCAGTCAGGCTGTCAACCTTCCATGAAATTGTGGTTCCATTTTCTTCAATGGACCCCACAGCATGCTCCACCCCAAATATGTCACTTGTGCAATTATGTTGACAAACAAGGCACGTGGCAGAGGCTGGGTCACCATACTTCACTACAAGTCTGGGCGGAGTGAAAACAGGATTTTCTGTACAGTTTGCATCTGTAAGAAAGACATGAAATACTGAGATGAAGAACTTAGTAACAAAATAGTACGGCTGTCATTTTAACAGCGTTAAATTTTTTTACGCGCTTACATTGTGTCCAACCTGTAGTTTGGAAATAAGGAAGCGATGCAGCGGTAACATTTTGGATAACAAGCAGAGTCGCAAAAACCAAACACACAGCTGATACAGAGATGTTCTCCCGCTCGCCAAAGGTGCGTGCGTGTGTACGGGAATGAATGTAACTAGTTCCTAACTGATATCATAATGACAACAGATTTTTTAAAACATTTGTATGAAGTAATCCACTCCCATGTTAATAAGAGGATTACAAACTTGAAAAATATCCCTTTAAAATAAAATAAAATAAAAATCAGGAATCTGTAAAGCATATAAAACATAAATGCCGTCATTCAAGAAAACTAAAATGAACTGCTCTAGTGAGGGAAACCCCATGCAGCAGTTACATTTTGGATAACAAGCAGAGTTTAAAATACCAAACACACAGCTGATACAGAGAGATGTTATCCCGCTCGCCAAAGGTGCGTGTGAACGGGAATGAATGTATTTATGAATGTAACTAGTTCCTAACTGATATAACTAACAGATTTTAATTTTTTTTGTTATTAAACAAAATAATTTGCTTATTAATATCTCATACATGTACATCTCATCAGGTCTTTTCAATGAAAAATATACAGACAGAAAATAGGTTTTTAAAAAAAGTAAAAAAACAAAAGTACCTACACTCTCGATCACAGCACTCCTGAGCAGGTATACTACCTAAATTTATAGGTAACTTGAGTATCCAAAAAATGGAAAATGATAATGATAATTACAAAATGACAACAATAACTGTAGTAGTAGTGGGTTTATCTACCCCATATGTACCTTCCTTTATCCAAGATTACTCCTGTGAACAGAACCTTATCAAAGGGGTGGTAATAACAACGATGACAAGAGCAAAAGTAACTCAAATAATAGTAATAATAATAAGTAAAATAAAGAAACCTTGCTGCGTACATGTATAGCATTAACTAAATGTAATTACTACACCAGAAACAAAACAGAACCAGATGAGTGAAGTCAGAAACTAGTGGGGGGGGGGGGGGGGCTGTCACTTTAACCAACATCTTGCCTATAGGTTGCCAGATAGTTGGTCCAGACATTCCAGTAACTCTCAAACTTATCTTGTTCAAGCTTCAGAATGAATGTTAACTTCTCCATTATGAAAATATCCTGAACCACTTTGATCCAGTCTTCCAGTCTTTGACTGTAGGAGAGTCTTTTGCCAACCATTTCCTTGTGATTGCTTTTGTACTTGCTAGTAGTAAAATATTAAACACATATTTGTTTTCAGGTTCCTTCAGTGTCCGGTCTTAGCCCCAGACATAAGGACGCAAACCCTAATGGGATCACTACATTCATGATTTTCTCCATGTTCAATTTGATTTCTTTCCAATATTTTGAAATGACCGGGCAATCCCAAAACACATGAAAATGTGTTGCCTTACATAACTAACATTTGTATGAAGTAATCCACTCCCATGTTAAGAGGATTAATCGCAAGTTAACTCATGACAATCACACAAATAAATATTGCAATCGATTGACAGCCCTAAAGATGAGCAATTAAACATACTATAAAGCATATAAATGAAAGGAATAGTTCAGGCAGGAAGGGGGAAACGGGGGCTCAGGCAAAGGTGGTTGGGTCTCTCTAAATCTCTGCTGGGGATTGAGGTTGAGTCCGCTTGCTCTCAGTTGCTACTCTAGGGCTCCGGTACGGTGGCCCTGAAGTGCAAATCACAACAGCAAATCACAAAACACAACAGCAAATCACAAAACACAACAGCAAATCGCAAAACACAACAGCAAATCTCAAAACACAACAGCAAATCAGAAGACACAACAGCATTAGAGAGACTCACAAAGGAAAAGGTAGATACATATGCAGTTGTGAACTGTAAATTAACAATATCCATGAAAAAAACCCTTAAAACATTCTCGTTTTACATGTCAGTTGTATGTGTTTTTATTCATCCAGGATATCTGATATCCTGATGTATTCATCTTTAGTCATCCTTTTAATAAATAAATCTAATCTCCACTGATTCAAACAATGACTTATGACTTTAAACAATAAGAAGAGTGAATTGTGATTTGAAAATGAAAGCAAAGGAAAATATAAAAACACTACAAAATACATGAAATATAAATGTGCTTTTGAGCTTTTAAGGCAAACGTTCAATGGAGTTCAACAGCTGCAGAACAGTAAACATATTAACATTGTCTTGAACAAGTAGCACAGTTCATTTCAGAAGTCATAATCTTATTTATACAGTGAATATGCCCCTTTTAAGGTAATATGCCCCTTTTAAGGTTGGCTGAAGTCTGTAGCTCATAGAAAACTCTGAACTTACCAGCAGTGACCGCATGGATGCCGGGTAGAAAACTGATCACAGAAACAGCCACAAGAACAAACCGATCAAACATTATACCCAGATATTGTCTCGTTAAAAAGATAAAACACTGAAAAATCGTTGAACAACAACACGAAAGTGGTCGGAAAGTGAATGCACTCTGAACGTGGTCCACTCCCTTCTTTCTATTGAATATTGTTGGCAGCACAGCTTGTTTTTAAGTTTTTTTAGTCACACTTTCAAAGTCAATAACAGGTGGCTGTGGCATGTGAAAGTTACTGGTCAGGAAACCACTTTCAGAAAAAGATCCGGCCAGTCACCAGAGAAGGTGGGTCCTTGGTTCCTTGATCAGGATTTTTTTTTTTTTTTAAGTATGTTTTTTGGGCTTTTTTGCCTCCAATGTAAATAGTAGAGAGAAAGACAGGAACTCGGAGGCAGAGAGGGGGGAACAACATGCAGGATAGGACCGCTCGGCGCGGGACTCGAACCAGGGTCGACTGCAGCCTCAACACATGGGACGGGCCCTCCACCCACCGAGCCAAACACCACCACCCGCTGATCAAGAAATTTTTATATGTCTTTCCCAACAGTGCTTCATCTGAAATACATGGCTCTCAAAAATAATGTAGTGGTGCATTGATTTAAAAAGTGGTGCACACAACTGCAATCAAACAATATTAATACTGTTCATAATCATTGTGATTTCAAGACCGGTCAAATTGAGTTAAATAAATGCAGTGGAGTAGAGAGAACAATATTTCCCTCTGAAATGTAGTGAAGAGGAGGTATAAAGTACAAGGACTTCAAAATCCCTCTCGTCCTCTCTACGCTGAGCTGAGGCAGTTCAGCCACAGACTCATCCAGCCATGTGCCTCAAAGTGTTTGGGAGGCTCCTTCATACCATCAGCCATCAGACTGCACAACACCACAGCTCCCAGTATACCTCCCACCAGACCCGGCCCTAACCAATGTGGCGCCCTAGGCAAGATTTTAGGTGGCGCCCCCCTTGCATCGAAGTAAATTCCACTGCTGGTGTTCATACTCACAAGAAACTGAATAGCTTTATCTTGGACATTCTTTTATTTAAAGAAAGAAATTGCCCAATCAAAATACTTAGAACAAATTAGAAAGAAATACAAAAAAAATATGATATGAATATATGAAATATAATATAAATAGCTTACATAAAGTATAAGAATTAAATACCCACAAAATAAAAAGTGTAAACAAGTGACATGCTGCTGCATCACTTCTGGGTGGTGCTGCTGAGGTGGAGGCAACAGGAGGAGCGCTTGATGCTGGAGGTGGCCCAAGATTTGCAGGGGTGGGACTGAGAAACCTCAACAGTGCATCTGAAGAGAGAAGGAGTATGTGACACCAGTCTAATAATAAATATGATATGATACATAGGCTAATATGAGAATAAAATAAAATGAAATGAAATAATAAATGAAAAATCTAAGAGATACATGCATGATGTTCACTATACTGTACATGTATAATATACAATGTACTTTTTCTGATATGCAAACTATATAAGATTCAATGTTATTGTCATTACAACAAAATACTGATTAGCAGAATGCAAAGAAGTAGTAAACTGCAGTATAATATAGAATGTGGGAATGATAAGTTATGCTATAACATGATGTGCACTTTAACACTGATGTAAAGTTTATCACTATAAACACACTTTAGACAATATGAACTGTAACACAACATACAGCTAGGCTTACAACTATAATAAAAGGGTGGAAAAGGAATAGCATTTTGATTGACTATTACAAGCTAAGAAAACGTTAGCTAACCAGATGTTAATAAAAATGCTGAATAGATCTAATATTTACACATTTCCCTGAGGAAACCCAGCGAGCACAAACCCTAATTTCATCGTTTGATTCCCGGTTGAAAACAGGTTGATATGAGGTCTGAACGTCTTTTCAACCGTCTAAAAACAGTTGCAACATCAACGTGTCACAAAACACACATTTGTTTGATGTCGGTTGATAATTACCTCAGTTGTAGCTCTCTACAGAGATTGTATTGATTATTTTTACGTTTTTTCTATAAATGAGAGGAGGTGAAATGACGTCTAAACAAAACGTAATTTCAAAGCATTTAATGTTGAATAAAATATCATAAATATGAAACTATATAGGCTATGTCTGCACACTAAATAAGCTGGGAATTTTCTATACAGCAATTCCCGGTGAAATATGTTTTCTATGTGAAAGTTGAATAAACGTCTCCATATAGCCGGTAAAAAAACTTTCACTTTTCAACCAATTTTCAACGTCTTTTCACCGGTTACCATAGATACACGTCTTTTAGACGTCTTTTCAACCAAAATGTGCTTGCTGGGAAGTAAGGTGGGAGTAGTTACATTACTATTTTCCATAACAACTTAGGCTCTTCCATAACATTAACTGGCGTTAAAACTAACAGTTTAACAAACCATGTTATGCTAATGAATAACGACGTTATCGCCGTTCTGCAACACACAAATAATGTCATGACATCATCTTTATTGTAACATTACCTCTGTCTTTGTCTCGTTTTTCCTCCTCTTCTTTTCTTTTTTTCCCTCCCCTGGGCACCAGACAGTTTGGGACGTTATGACCTATTGCTTGCCTTGCCTTGGGGTCACATTAAAAAACGACCATCCTCCCCCAGGTAGCAGGTACAGTCTAATTAGTGGGGGTATCATATTAAGACATGATACCAAGTAGTTTTAAGGATAGTGGAAGTTACATTTTTTTTCTTCCCCCATTTGTGGCGCCCCCTGGATGGACGGCGCCCTTAGCATTTGCCTATACTGCCTATGCCACGGGCCGGCCCTGCCTCCCACTCCCACTAAAAAAGACTGATGCTGTCCTTACTATGTAAATCCTAGGAACATTGCACACATGTATATAATATCAGGAATTTATGCAATTGCATATTTATATGTACATTTTTAAATTCTACCTAGGGGGATCAATAAAGATACTTTACCTTACCTTAGTTAAGTTGGATTAGGGTAATATGGAACACTGACTAATGTGGGACAACTAAGCGCCAGAGCATTTATCTCTTTTTCTATTCAATTACTTTAAAGCCAACTAGTATATGCGCACTGTATAGTTGTATTGTTTAAAATTACATGTGAACATACTGTACAGGCTACTAGTTTTTCTAACCTAAAAACTATGGATATGGACATTTCAGAAAGTTTTGGTAGATATAAGGTTACTTTGTATAAATCTAAGTATTTCTAAGCCTAAAAACTAGTGTCCCTGATTATAAAATCTACTAATTCAGAAACAATTTGGCATGAGGAATATTAATATAAGTGCCATGTTCCTTTTGAGTACAATATCCTAAAACTGTCTTCTGATTTAACAAGGAAACATCTCAGGGATTTCATAATGATATAATAATGTATTGTATTCATATGTAAATAAGGTAAACAAGTCGCTGCTTTTAGTCTTTGAAGCTGTTTCAAAATAAACAGTATTCAGAGGTCTACCGTTAATTTAGCAGTTAATTAAGATAGATATATCAGATTTTGGATAGACAAACAATACATGTAAGTATATGAGGTCATTATTTCTTTGGCTCTTCGCATACACATATATAACAATAAGAAAAATGTGGAAAATTCCCAGACTTGTCCTTTAAGTAAACACTTTCTTGGATTCTGAGCTATTTGCACCACCCTTCCTCAGTTTCCTCACTGCTAGTGGTCTGACCCTCTTAACTTATCACCACCAAGTCATACATACAAACATATTGATCTGTGCATGATATCTGTCAGCCAATAGGGAATGTACACTTCAGCTACCAAATTGAAAGTAGTGGACAAAGTAGGGGAAGTTTGGTGCTAATAACTTGTGCACAGCTGTCAAAATAAACATTGCTCAGCCTCCTGGAACAATCTTAACAGCACAGTTTCCTGAGAGCCCACCCATGATTATAGTCATGTACTGCTTTCCAGTTCTCTCATTTATCCTTTATCGGTCCTATGTTTTGTTGCATACAAATAGGTGTAGGATGTAGAGTCTGTCTTATGCCAAAGTTATAAGATATAATCAGTGAATTGGGATGCAGTATGTCCGTGATTGCAAAACCATCTGCACCATATAGCAGTAGCGATACCTAAAGAAGAGGAAAAGAAACAAGGAAACCACACAGCACGTAACACCCCCACCCATGAAAATCAACCCCACCTCCCAAATAATATAAATCTTGCACACTTATGCCACCACCCACTCTTACCCACGGGACAGCATGTCTGCCACCAGATTCTCAGCCCCCCTTTTATGTCTGGATGTTGTAACTCTGGGCCTGGAGTACCCAGCGCATCAACCGCTGGTTGCTATTGTACATCTGTGTAAGAAAGACAAGCGGGTTATGATCAGTGAAGACAGTTACCGGTATAGAGGTCGAGCCTACATAGACTTCAAAATGCTGCAGGGTAAGAAGCATGGCAAGTGTTTCCTTCTCGATAGTGGAGTAGTTTAACTGGTGTTTTTTAAACTTCACGGAGAAGTACACTGGGTGACACACCGTATCAGCACCATCCTCAAGCAGCACTGCTCAAGCTCCAAGGGCACTAGCGTCCACCTCCAGTTTAAAAGGCCTAGAGAAGTTGGGTGCAGCCAGCAGGCATGTGCACACATATGGCCCTAGGGGTGCTTGAGCCCCTGCCCTTTTTGCCTCGTATTGAAAAGTGCCCTGTGTGTGTGTGTGTGTGTGTGTGTTTTAAATAACATTAATTCATTCCTGTTAGGGGAAAAAACAAAAACGGGGTTGTTGTGTGTGTTGAGCCGCTGCTCCTCTGTCCGTTGCGGCTCCGCTCGGTCACAGAGCCGCCAGAGAGAGAGAGAGAGAGAGAGAGAGAGAGAGAGAGAGAGAGATGCCCCATGGATAAGGAGACGTGACAGTGGAGCAACGTGAACCTGTGAGTTATGGTCTAACTAGTCGCCGTCCACTTATTCAACGTGCTTAAATATGTTTAATATTTCAATAAAACGCTCTATTTTAGTCTATTAATCAGCTTCTATTTTTGCCGGACGTCAATATAGCACAGAGCAGATCGTGCGGGACAGGAAAACGTGTACAAAATACAAAATAAAACATCGGGTTAACTTTCAAAATAAAATGCACCGTGTTTACTTTTTCCCAAACTACAGGTCTGAAGTTTAGATATAAACTAACTATTGTGACTTTGATAATGTGAATGAACTCATGTTGACAATAATTTGTTGATACAAAAGAAAGAGCAAATGCATCACTTTCACCTACACAGGACACACAGCTAAGTAGTTAGCTTTCTATTAGCACTTTATTTTTTAATTTTACATTAATTTCCATATTGTATAAAGGACCGGGGAAAAAAATTGGTGTGCGCTCTGCACGCACACATGCTGCCCTTTTTTGAGTTTGAGCCCCTGCCCCTCTATAATCATGTGCGCGTACCTGGCAGCCAGAACTGGAGCGCTGCAGAGAAGAGACTTGGCAGCAGCAAAGGCATGCTCACAATCCTCATTCTAAGCAAAAGGAACAACAGGACTACACAGCTTAATCAGGGGTGCCACCATCACAGAGAAGTTCTCACTGATTGTCTATTTTTCTACAAACTGAGATGTGTGCCATCAGGATAATATTAAAGATGGCATAATCACATACACATTTTATAGGTGGTGGCTTTAGATACTGTATTTTACCATTTATATTATTGTTCATCAAAAGGAAACAGGAAATTTTCTTTTTTTTTTTAAATTTGAGATAATTTTCGATTTAAAGGCGCACTTGGGAATACATTATTTAATATATACTGTACATATGCACCATGTACTGGTTATCAGCAACAGCACTTGGGAGATATACCTCATTCAATCAACCTTTCATGAAATCATGGTTTCTGTTGAGTTTCCTACAGACTTTTCCAACCCAAATATGTCACTTGTGCAATTGCTGACAAACAAGGCACGTTGCAGAGGCTGGGTCAACATACTTGACAATCAGTCTGGACGGAGTGAAAACAGGTTTTTCTCTAAACAGTTGCCCTGGTAAATCTGTCTATTGTAAAAGAATAATCCATCAAACTCAGAACAAACACAGTAAATGTGTAAATGATGCAAAATTAACTTCTTTTTTTTTTTTTAAATCTCCGGTCTCTCTTTGGTCAGTGTGTACTCAGACTGAGTGATTCAGCTGTACTCTGAGTATGAGCTGTTATCATCAGACGGATACAGAGCTCAGAGGTGTGAGTTGAATTGTTTTGTCCCTTTATTCCTTTATCAGTGGAAATATTAAATAGTATCTTAAAATAAGTAGAGCTTATTGCAAGAATCAGCGACAGCTCAATGTTGTTTGTTGACTGTAGGCAATTGGACGTTTCCATTCTGAAGCATAGGCCGAGGACCTTTGTATATTTAATGTGTGCTGGTGTTGTGACCAGGCATTGTATGTGTGTATGCACATATACACATACATGGATTTATAAGTGTGTGACCCACATGTTGATTTTGAGCATTTTGAATTTAACAAATATCAATAATTTGAAGACTTTCTAAATGCATTTGTGTAAAAATCAAATCATTAAGATTATTTTTTTAAATTTTCATCCAAATCTTTTTACAGTTTTCAAATCTTATTTTTTCTGTATCAAATCAAATTTTTTTATGGTTTCAAGTCTGTTTTTGAATTTCAAACATTCGACCCTGATATTGCTTTGGGGGCGTGGTATGAAGGGAGAGGGTCGTGAAATAACAATGGACATCATAATAATGAAGGAGGGCGTCTCCTCTATCACCTTAAACTTGGTTGGTAATGGCTGCTGTTGCTGGTATCTCCTGAGCAGGTAAGAAGATGATCCTTGGAAGGAAGGAAAGCACAAAAGATGGAGACACATTGCATGTTTTGGTGTTTTTATGGGATCTGTTGACAACAAGCAAATATAGAAAAACACTAGTTTGTCAGATAAACAATCTTACCTCTAGCTTTATAAGATGAAATGTGACGAATATAGTGGCAAAAGATTATATGTATCATATATTATATGTATCAAGTTTAACAGAGGACATGGCCCTATAACACCGTACATAGTGAATAATATAGAGTTTTAAAAATAGATTAAATTAATCTAAGCAACGGACATCTCTCCGTTAATAAAGTAACTTCCATATGTTGGTTCAAACCTGCTTTTAACTATGTTGGTCAACGACATGATGCTACTTTCTTTGTGTCCATGTGGTTTAGTCAAATTTAAAAAAGGGGTTCAAATTTGAAAATAAACCTCTGAATACCTTGCACACATTCATTTCTTGTGGACCCAGTATAAAATATATACTTTTAATCCATTTTGAAACATTATAGGATTATGGCAAAAATGTCTAAGTGGTATAACCTTGAAAACTTGACCCAAAAAATTACACTTGCTTTAAAAAACCTCAAATTCGCAATAAAACACCACATTAAGTAGTTTGACATGATCTTACATTATTAGTTTTTAATATTAAATAAAGATTAATGGAATACAATTGTTCAGAATATGTTAAGTCAAGTGAACCACATGAAGTGTCTCAAAGTGTAACCATCATTTAAAAGGCCATTTTGTTAACATTTTGAAGAAGGTCATGTAACAGGAAGTGGTTTTACAGAGAAAGACTCCTGATGATCACAACTGCTGCCTGACAAGGTTAGAAGCTCTTAACAATTACTCATAAACTGATGTTTTTTGGATTTAGTCAGGTTTGCTCAGTTTAAATGTCAAATGGTGTAACCCTAGAAAAACACTGATGATTCATAAGAATTCATTAAACTGAATATTTACTTTAAAAATACATTTCAAATATTGAGACCAAAGCCATGTGCTTACACAGCTGTCATATTCTGTTAGAGGACAATGCTGTCAAATATAAATAGTCTATGATGCTAATTTTGCAAGATATCAGTTGTTTATGATTCTAATTAGAGATATAACATAAAAAATTGTGTTTAACATGTACAGTAGCTTTAAAATACCTAAAAATCCAATACTTAATTTAAAGGAGAAACTCAAACATAACATCAGTAAAATATAATTATGTATATTTCTGCTATTTCATTACTAATATAAACAAAATTGAAATCACACTACATAAATAAAACACATTTTCCTATTAGATGCCAAATTTTAACAAGGAAAAAGTGACTCATCATTTTTTGCTTTTTTCTATGATACAACACACAAGTTAAATTTTAAGATAATTATTGTTGTAAAATGTTTTTTATCAGCACATAATTTACAGTTGAAGAAATTAGTTCATTGATTAAATGAAATTACAATGATTGTTTCTTAAATGGAATTAAAATATAATAAAAGAGTTTATCCTAATCATTTCTTGTTATTAGATCTAAACTGAAATAAAAATCAAGGTGACTGAACCTTGTTGACGGTCATATTTGAGTTTCAGTGTCCATTTCTTCAACAAACAGCTTAACTGGAGAAGGAACCTGATCAGGAAGTGAATCAGAACAATCTGATTATATACAGGAAAATTAATGTGAACTGTGTTTTGTTACAAATCTTACATCATTTGTCACACAATGATTTAGAGAAGAAAATAGTTTTTAGGATATGTCCTGCTCAATATTGAAAAAACGTATGAAAATTTAACTGATTTAAATTTACTCTCCAATAGGCTCAGCAATGTGTTGATAGCGTTGGCTAAGAAAGAAGACATCCTTCAGGTTGTACTTTCCCACTCGGTTGTTTTTGTACAGATGCCACACAACGGCGAAGACAAGGACAGCCAGAACGATGACTGCTACCACCACAATAATAATAATGTAGATGTTGCTCTCTGTAGCAGGTTCGGTGACGACTGTGTGTAAAGAAAACAGGAATAGATACATGTTATACATCAGAGCAATACCAAAACCAGAGGAAGTTCATTGAGGTCACATGTTAAATTTCTCAAGTACTGTGAGAAAGCAATACCACAATTACTTTTCAGTGACTCTGTTGTGACTAACAATCATAACCCTGAAGTCTGAAAATCACAAGACTTTAAACTCACCTTTGACATCCACAGTAAACTCTTTAGTTACTTTCCCCACAGAGTTTCTGACCAAACAGATGTACTGTCCTCCATCTGCACGAGTTACAGCCTCGATAATGAGAGTGCTGCCACTGATGGGGAAGCGAATGTTTGAAAGGAGCGTCCAGGTGTAGGAGGGGCTGGGGTTTCCCTCACTAGAGCAGTTCAGATGCAGAGGGTCTCCTTCTGTCACTGTGATCTGCTCTGGAGTCTCCTTCAGCTGAGGCTTGTCTGTGTGTTGATTTATTGAAATGAAAGTAATTTTGCCAAAGAAAGATGATGGAAAGTACCCAACTATTTCCCCCACAGTACTGGCCATAACCGGCCTTTCTATATCACTTTCAGTTTCTTCTTTTAGTAACCATTTATTTAAAGGATGTGTTCACAATTGGTCGGGTGCTGAAATGAACCCTTTAACAGCTGTAATCTTTTCTCCTGTTCATACTGACCATCAGAAGATCCCTTCATAATGCATTTACAATGTAAGTGATGGGGGGCAAAATCCACAGTCGTCCTGTGTTTATCTGAAGCTAATATGAAGCTTCAGCTGCCAAACTGATTCAAATTCAGACTGCTGAAGCCTCATAAGCTTCAGATAAAATGTTTTGCACAAAATGACTGCATAGACACACTGTGGATTCAGTCCTCCATCACTGTAAGTGCATTACGAGGGGATCCTCTAATGGCCTGTATGAACAGAAGGAACGATTACATGATTTGTTTCAAGACAGAATTGAAAGATTGTGAACCTATCTTTTAATGTTACTCTTTAAACAAAAGATACAAAAGAGGCTGTGATGTGATGTGCCTATCTATGGTCACCAATAGAGGGCACTGCAACATTGTTGTTATTGTGTGATACACAGTGTCCTCCAGTAGAAGACTAGCTGAGAGCTAAGTTACATGGCAGCCAGTAAGAACATGTTACCAGTGTACCGTTCATGAAGCCCTATATTGAATAAACGGTTAAGTGAAGCTGTATGTGTACTTCATGACAGACGCCAACATGATGACCAAATAAAGCTGTTTTTAAAGAGTTATGTGTTTGTGTGAAATGTTTGTCTGGCCATTGTCACATTAAAACTTTTACTAGCTGGCTCAGAGATGAGATGTGTGTCAATTTTGTTTTCTCACTCACAGTAAACAGTGGCGGTGATGTTTTGTGACGTCACCACTGGAGGAGGCTGTGGTCCTTCAGCTCCCAGGTCTAGCTTGGCTTCACACCAGTACAGGTCTCCATCATCTTCTTTAGTAGGGTTGATGTTCAGGGTGAAGGTCTCATTAACTGGTGTCTCCACTGGTTTATTCTTAACATTTTGTTGACCCAGTGATGTCTGTCCATGGTAGAAGGTCACAGTGAGGTTACCAATAGGAGGAACCTCCTGGACTGTACACTGCAGAGTGTACTGATGACCCATATACATCGGCCCAGAGTGATTTAGGAAGCTGAGATGGACATTTTTTGGAGGATCTGAGGACACAAACAGAGGAACACACATAGTCAGATATGTACATAATGTACATTGTGACATTAAATAATTGTTCAGCAATTTAAACTATAACTAAAAGTTAGCTTTAAGGATAATGTACTGTTTGAATTATTAAGAATCTGAAAACTTGCAGATTGTGTTGTGTTGGTTGTGATGGTAAAGAGATCAAGGTATAGGTGAAGATATAGACAAAGACACGAGAAACAGAGAACAGTTAAAAGTCTGAACTCACTGTAGAAAACCACAGCAAACTTCACAGTAACATTCCCCGCAGCGTTTTGGACCAAACACAGGTACTGTCCTCCATCCACAGAAGTTACAGACTTAATATCGAGAGTGTCGCCACTAAAGGGGGAACGACTGGCTGACGGGAGCCTCCAGGTGTATGAGGGGCTGGGGTTTCCCTCACTAGAGCAGTTCAGGTGTAGGGGGCTTCCTGCTGTGATGTTGATATTACCTGGATGTGAAGACCCCTTCAGTTCAGGCTTATCTGTGTGTTTATTGATGGGAGAAAGGGAAAGAGAAAGTGAGAAAAACATCTGCCATTAATGATTTGATGGTTATTTAAGGAGTTGGAGTGATGATGATGATTATTTTGTCAGGCTCACAGTAAACAGTGGCGGTGATGCTTTGTGACGACACCACTGGAGGAGACTGTAGTCCTTCAGCTCCCAGGTCTAGCTTGGCTTCACACCAGTACAGGCCTCCACCATCTTTACTAGGGTTGATGTTCAGGGTGAAGGTCTTATTAATTGGTGTCTCCACTGGTTTATTCTTAACATCTTGTTGACCCAGTGATGTCTGTCCATGGTAGAAGGTCACAGTGAGGTTACCAATAGGAGGAACTTCCTGGACTGTACACTGCAGAGTGTACTGATGACCCATATACATCGGCCCAGAGTGATTTAGGAAGCTGAGATGGACATTTTTTGGAGGATCTGAGGACACAAACAGAGCAACATACATAGTCAGATATGTACATAATGTACATTGTGACATTAAATAATTGTTCAGCAATTTAAACTATAACTAAAAGTTAGCTTTAAGGATAATGTACTGTTTGAATTATTAAGAATCTGAAAACTTGCAGATTGTGTTGTGTTGGTTGTGATGGTAAAGAGATCAAGGTATAGGTGAAGATATAGGCAAAGACACGAGAAACAGAGAACAGTTAAAAGTCTGAACTCACTGTAAAAAACCACAGTAAACTTCACAGTAACATTCCCCGCAGCGTTTTGGACCAAACACAGGTACTGTCCTCCATCCACAGAAGTTACAGACTTAATATCGAGAGTGTCGCCACTAAAGGGGGAACGACTGGCTGACGGGAGCGTCCAGGTGTATGAGGGGCTGGGGTTTCCCTCACTAGAGCAGTTCAGGTGTAGGGGGCTTCCTGCTATGACGGTGATTGGATCTGGATGTGAAGACCCCTTCAGTTGAGGCTTATCTGTGTGTTGATGGGAGAAAGGGAGATATACAACATCTGTCTGTAATGATTTCATGTTTTTTTAAGGAGTTGGAGTGATGATTATTATTATTTTGTCAGGCTCACAGTAAACAGTGGTGGTGATGTTTTGTGACATCACCACTGGAGGAGGCTGTGGACCTTCAGCTCCCAGGTCTAGCTTGGCTTCACACCAGTACAGGCCTCCATCATCTTTACTAGGGTTGATGTCCAGGGTGAAGGTCTCAGTCACTGGCTCCTTTGTTGTGTTGCTGGACTGTAGTCTCTGTAGTTCTGTCTGTCCTCTGTAGAAAGTCACATTGAGGTTACCAATAGGAGCAACTTCGTGGACTGTACACTGCAGAGTGTACTGATGACCTGCCAACATCGGCCCAGAGTGGTTTAGGAAACTGAGATGGACATTTTTTGGAGGCTCTGGGGACACAAACAAAATGCTATGAGAGAAACAAACAGTAATATAAAGGTTGGGAACTAAAGCTGACTAAATATGAAAAAAACAAAATCTATTCACTATACTTATTTCTTATTTTGATCATTAAATTGTTACTGCAAGTTTACTTACGATAGATGGTTATATAAATCCTGGTACTACACGGGTCATCATCATCAGTATAGTAGCATATTGGAGATGTGTCCCATTCAGTCAGGTTGTCAACCTTCCATGAAATCGTGGTTCCATTTTCTTCAATGGACCCCACAGCATGCTCCACCCCAAATATGTCACTTGTGCAATTATGTTGACAAACAAGGCACGTGGCAGAGGCTGGGTCACCATACTTCACTACGAGTCTGGACGGAGTGAAAACAGGATTTTCTGTACAGTTTGCATCTGTAAGAAAGACATGAAATACTGAGATGAAGAACTTAGTAACAAAATAGTACGGCTGTCATTTTAACAGCGTTAATTTTTTTTATGCGCTTACATTGTGTCCAACCTGTAGTTTGGAAATAAGGAAGCGATGCAGCGGTAACATTTTGGATAACAAGCAGAGTCGCAAATACTAAACACACAGCTGATACAGAGAGATGTTCTCCCGCTCGCCAAAAGTGCGTGCGTGTGTACGGGAATGAATGTAACTAGTTCCTAACTGATATCATAATGACAACAGATTTTTTTAAACATTTGTATGAAGTAATCCACTCCCATGTTAATAAGAGGATTACAAACTTGAAAAATATCCCTTTAAAATAAAATAAAATACAAATCAGTAACGAATAAAAAAAAGTGCACTTAATTTGCGATTAATCGAGAGTTAACTCATGACAATCACACAATTAATCACGATTAAATATTTTAATTGATTGACAGCCCTGAAGATGAGCAATTAGACACACTGTAAAGCATATAAAACATAAATGCCGTCATTCAAGAAAACTAAAATGAACTGCTCTAGTGAGGGAAACCCCATGCAGCAGTTACATTTTGGATAACAAGCAGAGTTTAAAATACCAAACACACAGCTGATACAGAGAGATGTTTTCCCGCTCGCCAAAGGTGCGTGTGAACGGGAATGAATGTATTTATGAATGTAACTAGTTCCTAACTGATATAACTAACAGATTTAAATTTTTTTTGTTATTAAACTTTTTATTTGCTTATTAATATCTCATACATGTACATCTCATCAGGTCTTTTCAATGAAAAATATACAGACAGAAAATAGGTTTTAAAAAAAAGTAAAAAAACAAAAGTACCTACACTCTCGATCACAGCACTCCTGAGCAGGTATACTACCTAAATTTATAGGTAACTTGAGTATCCGAAAAATGGAAAATGATAATGATAATTACAAAATGACAACAATAACCGTAGTAGTAGTGGGTTTATCTACCCCATATGTACCTTCCTTTATCCAAGATTACTCCTGTGAACAGAACCTTATCAAAGGGGTGGTAATAACAACGATGACAAGAGCAAAAGTAACTCAAATAATAGTAATAATAATAAATAAAATAAAGAAACCTTGCTGCGTACATGTATAGCATTAACTAAATGTAATTACTACACCAGAAACAAAACAGAACCAGATGAGTGAAGTCAGAAACTAGTTTGGGGGGGGGCTATCACTTTAACCAACATCTTGCCTATAGGTTGCCAGATAGTTGGTCCAGACATTCCAGTAACTCTCAAACTTATCTTGTTCAAGCTTCAGAATGAATGTTAACTTCTCCATTATGAAAATATCCTGAACCACTTTGATCCAGTCTTTGACTGTAGGAGAGTCTTTTGCCTTCCATTTCCTTGTGATTGCTTTTGTACTTGCTAGTAGTAAAATATTAAACACATATTTGTTTTCAGGTTCCTTCACAGTGTCCGGTCTTAGCCCCAGACATAAGGTCGCAAACCCTGATGGGATCACTACATTCATGATTTTCTCCATGTTCAATTTGATTTCTTCCCAATATTTTGAAATGACCGGGCAATCCCAAAACACATGAAAATGTGTTGCCTTACATAACTAACATTTGTATGAAGTAATCCACTCCCATGTTAAGAGGATTAATCGCAAGTTAACTCATGACAATCACACAAATAAATATTGCAATCGATTGACAGCCCTAAAGATGAGCAATTAAACATACTATAAAGCATATAAATGAAAGGAATAGTTCAGGCAGGAAGGGGGAAACGGGGGTTAGAAGGGCTCAGGCAAAGGTGGTTGGGTCTCTCTAAATCTCTGCTGGGGATTGAGGTTGAGTCCGCTTGCTCTCAGTTGCTACTCTAGGGCTCCGGTACGGTGGCCCTGAAGTGCAAATCACAACAGCAAATCGCAAAACACAACAGCAAATCACAAAACACAACAGCAAATCGCAAAACACAACAGCAAATCTCAAAACACAACAGCAAATCAGAAAACATAACAGCAAATCAGAAAACATAACAGCAAATCAGAAAACACAATAGCAAATAAAAAAACACAACAGCAAATCAGAAGACACAACAGCATTAGAGAGACTCACAAAGGAAAAGGTAGATACATATGCAGTTGTGAACTGTAAATTAACAATATCCATGAAAAAAACCCTTAAAACATTCTCGTTTTACATGTCAGTTGTATGTGTTTTTATTCATCCAGGATATCTGATATCCTGATGTATTCATCTTTAGTCATCCTTTTAATAAATGAATCTAATCTCCACTGATTCAAACAATGACTTATGACTTTAAACAATAAGAAGAGTGAATTGTGATTTGAAAATGAAAGCAAAGGAACATATAAAAACACTACAAAATACATGAAATATAAATGTGCTTTTGAGCTTTTAAGGCAAACGTTCAATGGAGTTCAACAGCTGCAGAACGGTAAACATATTAACATTGTCTTAAACAAGCAGCACAGATCATTTCAGAAGTCATAATCTTATTTATACAGTGAATATGCCCCTTTTAAGGTAAAATGCCCCTTTTAAGGTTGGCTGAAGTCTGTAGCTCATAGAAAACTCTGAACTTACCAGCAGTGACCGCATGGATGCCGGGTAGAAAACTGATCACAGAAACAGCCACAAGAACAAACCGATCAAACATTATACCCAGATATTGTCTCGTTAAAAAGATAAAACACTGAAAAATCGTTGAACAACAACACGAAAGTGGTCGGAAAGTGAATGCACTCTGAACGTGGTCCACTCCCTTCTTTCTATTGAATATTGTTGGCAGCACAGCTTGTTTTTAAGTTTTTTTAGTCACACTTTCAAAGTCAATAACAGGTGGCTGTGGCATGTGAAAGTTACTGGTCAGGAAACCACTTTCAGAAAAAGATCCGGCCAGTCACCAGAGAAGGCGGGTCCTTGGTTCCTTGATCAGGATTTTTTTTTTTTTTTAAGTATGTTTTTTGGGCTTTTTTGCCTCCAATGTAAATAGTAGAGAGAAAGACAGGAACTCGGAGGCAGAGAGGGGGGAACAACATGCAGGATAGGACCGCTCGGCGCGGGACTCGAACCAGGGTCGACTGCAGCCTCAACACATGGGACGGGCCCTCCACCCACCGAGCCAAACACCACCACCCGCTGATCAAGAAATTTTTATATGTCTTTCCCAACAGTGCTTCATCTGAAATACATGGCTCTCAAAAATAATGTAGTGGTGCATTGATTTAAAAAGTGGTGCACACAGCTGCAATCAAACAATGTTAATACTGTTCATAATCATTGTGATTTCAAGACCAGTCAAATTGAGTTAAATAAATGCAGTGGAGTAGAGACAACAATATTTCCCTCTGAAATGTAGTGAAGAGGAGGTATAAAGTACAAGGACTTCAAAATCCCTCTCGTCCTCTCTACGCTGAGCTGAGGCAGTTCAGCCACAGACTCATCCAGCCATGTGCCTCAAAGTGTTTAGTGGGCTCCTTCATACCATCAGCCATCAGACTGCACAACACCACAGCTCCCAGTATACCTCCCACTCCCACTAAAAAAGACTGATGCTGTCCTTACTATGTAAATCCTAGGAACATTGCACACATGTATATAATATCAGGAATTTATGCAATTGCATATTTATATGTACATTTTTAAATTCTACCTAGGGGGATCAATAAAGATACTTTACCTTACCTTAGTTAAGTTGGATTAGGGTAATATGGAACACTGACTAATGTGGGACAACTAAGCGCCAGAGCATTTATCTCTTTTTCTATTCAATTACTTTAAAGCCAACTAGTATATGCGTACTGTATAAGTTCTATTGTTTAAAATTACACGTGAACATACAGGCTACTAGTTTTTCTAACCTAAAAACTAGGTATGGACATTTCAGAAAGTTTTGGTAGATATAAGGTTGCTTTGTATAAATCTAAGTATTTCTAAGTCTAAAAACTAGTGTCCCTGATTATAAAATCTACTAATTCAGAAACGATTTGGCATGAGGAATATTAATATAAGTGCCATGTTCCTTTTGAGTACAATATCCCAAAACTGTCTTCTGATTTAAAAAGGAAACATCTCAGGGATTTCATAATGATATAATAATGTATTGTATTCATATGTAAATAAGGTAAACAAGTCGCTGCTTTTAGTCTTTGAAGCTGTTTCAAAATAAACAGTATTCATGCTCCTCAAGGAGCGGTGTGACACACTGACATGTTTTTTTGGACAACCACAGAGGTCTACCGTTAATTCAGCAGTTAATTAAGATAGATATATCAGATTTTGGATACACAAACAATACATGTAAGTATATGAGGTCAGTATTTCTTTGGCTCTTCGCATACACATATATAACAATAAGAAAAATGTGGAAAATTCCCAGCCTTGTCCTTTAAGTAAACACTTTCTTGGATTCTGAGCTATTTGCACCACCCTTCCTCAGTTTCCTCACTGCTAGTGGTCTGACCCTCTTAACTAATCACCACCAAGTTATCACACATACACACATATTGATCTGTGCATGATATCTGTCAGCCAATAGGGAATGTACACTTCAGCTACCAAACTGAAAGTAGTGGACAAAGTAGAGGAAGTTTGGTTTTCATAACTTGTGCATAGCTGTCAAAATAAACATTGCTCAGCCTCCTGGAACAATCTTAACAGCACCACTCATTCATTGCCCCTTTAATTTAAGGTAAGGTCGACCACTGCATCTGTAAAAGGTTAAAAAATGCAGCATATTTGGAAGGTGATATAAAGGAAATTTCAAAGATGTTAAAAAAATGTCAGTTCATTAAGGGACTATGTTACAGTTGATTGTTAAAAAATAATAATTCATTATAATTATGTCCCAAACCGTGATTTAAATGCCAATTACAGTGTACTTTACTGCTTACAGTGTTTGTGTAATACTAAAAGATGTCAGCAGGGGGCGCATAGCGGCACATAGAGGCAGTGCTGCAGATTAAATCCTGCAGCTGAGTGGAAAGGAAGCTAATGTTGTCTGCCTCTGTGTTAATATGTACAGATGGGTTAATATTCCCCTAAAGAGTATGAGTATTTGTGTAATGAATAGTTAAGAAATACGTAGTTATGCACTGTAAAATTGTATACTTGTTCACTATACTTTTGTGAAGCAGAATAAATCCTGCAGCCGAGTGGAAAGGAAGCTAATGTTGTCTGCCTCTGTGTTAATATATACAGCGACCGCCATAGAGTTGTGTATCAGAGCTTTGCTATATTTTTTTATACACATGCCTATTAAGCAGTGCTAGAAGAAAAGTTAGGGATCACCATCATTATTAGGATGCATCCTGTGTGCACAGTGGACATTTGTACCTAATTTCATGGCAATAAATCCAACAGTTGCAGAGATATTTCAAACCAAAGTGGCTGACCAATTATTTCTTGGGGGGAAAAATCATTGTTTAAAAGTTGTCAATAAAAGGTGTTTTTTTGTTATTTTGTACCATTATGTTGATGTTTTATTAAATTAAATCTGCTACTAGCCCATTTCCATTGGCACTTGTGGTGTAGGATTTGGTCCCAGTGGTTGCATCAAAATACACAGAAAATATACAGATCTGAACAAGGGGCCACAAACTGCACCGCACTGCACCAACTCTCACTGATTGTCTATTTTGCTACAAACTGAGATGTGTGCCATCAGGAAAATATTAAAGATGGCATAATCACATACACATTTTATAGGTGGTGGCTTTAGATACTGTATTTTACCATTAATATTATTGTTCATCAACCGGTAACAGGAATGAAGTTTTAAATTTGAGATAATTTTTGATTTAAAGGCGCACTTGGGAATACATTATTTAATAAATATAATGTACATATGTACCATGTTCTGGTTATCAGCAGCAGCACTTGGGAGATATACCTCATTCAATCAGGCTATCAACCTTTCATGAAATCATGGTTTCTGTTGAGTTTCCTACAGACTTTTCCAACCCAAATATGTCACTTGTGCAATTGCTGACAAACAAGGCACGTTGCAGAGGCTGGGTCAACATACTTGACAATCAGTCTGGACGGAGTGAAAACAGGTTTTTCTCTATAAATAAATAATCCATCAAACTCAGAACAAACACAGTAAATGTGTGAATGATGCAAAAATAACCTTTTTTTTTTTTTTTTTTTTTTAAATCTCCGGTCTCTCTTTGGTCAGTGTGTACTCAGACTGAGTGATTCAGCCCATTTCCTGTACTCTGAGTATGAGCTGTTTTCATCAGACGGATACAGAGCTCAGAGGTGTGAGTTGAATTGTTTTGTCCCTTTGTTCCTTTACAAGTGGAAATATTGAATAGTATCTTAAAATAAGTAGAGCTTATGACAAGAATCAGCGACAGTTCAATGTTGTTATTTGACTGTAGGCAATTGGACGTTTCCATTCTGAAGCATAGGCCGAGGACCTTTGTATATTTAATGTGTGCTGGTGTTGTGACCAGGCATTGTATGTGTGTATGCACATATACACATACATGGATTTATAAGTGTGTTTGACATATACTGTGACCCACATGCTGATTTTGAGCATTTTGAATTTAACAAATATCAATAATTTGAAGGTTTTCAAAATGCATTTGTGTAAAAATCAAATCATTAAGATTATTTTTTTAAATTTTCATCCAAATCTTTTTACAGTTTTCAAATCTTATTTTTTCTGTATCAAATCTAATTTTTTTATGGTTTCAAGTCTGTTTTTGAATTTCAAACTTCCGACTCTGATATTTCTTTGGGGGCGTGGTATGAAGGGAGAGGGGTGTGAAATAACGATGGACATCATAATATTGAAGGAGGGCGTCTCCTCTATCACCTTAAACTTGGTTGGTAATGGCTGCTGTTGCTGGTGTCTCCTGAGCAGGTAAGAAGATGATCCTTGGAAGGAAGGAAAGCACGAAAGATGGAGACACATTGCATGTTTTGGTGTTTTTATGGGATCTGTTGACAACAAGCAAATATAGAAAAACACTAGTTTGTCAGATAAACAATCTTACCTCTAGCTTTATAAGATGAAATGTGACGAATATAGTGGCAAAAGATTATATGTATCATATATTATATGTATCAAGTTTAACAGAGGACATGGCCCTATAACACCGTACATAGTGAATAATATAGAGTTTTAAAAATAGATTAAATTAATCTAAGCAACGGACATCTCTCCGTTAATAAAGTAACTTCCATATGTTGGTTCAAACCTGCTTTTAACTATGTTGGTCAACGACATGATGCTACTTTCTTTGTGTCCATGTGGTTTAGTCAAATTTAAAAAAGGGGTTCAAATTTGAAAATAAACCTCTGAATACCTTGCACACATTCATTTCTTGTGGACCCAGTATAAAATATATACTTTTAATCCATTTTGAAACATTATAGGATTATGGCAAAAATGTCTAAGTGGTATAACCATGAAAACTTGACCCAAAAAATTACACTTGCTTTAAAAAACCTCAAATTCGCAATAAAACACCACATTAACTAGTTTGACATGATCTTACATTATTAGTTTTTAATATTAGATAAAGATTAATGGAATACAATTGTTCAGAATATGTTAAGTCAAGTGAACCACATGAAGTGTCTCAAAGTGTAACCATCATTTAAAAGGCCATTTTGTTAACATTTTGAAGAAGGTCATGTAACAGGAAGTGGTTTTACAGAGAAAGACTCCTGATGATCACAACTGCTGCCTGACAAGGTTAGAAGCTCTTAACAATTACTCATAAACTGATGTTTTTTGGATTTAGTCAGGTTTGCTCAGTTTAAATGTCAAATGGTGTAACCCTAGAAAAACACTGATGATTCATAAGAATTCATTAAACTGAATATTTACTTTAAAAATACATTTCAAATATTGAGACCAAATCCATATTCTGTCATAAGTCATATTCTGTTAGAGGACAATGCTGTCAAATATAAATAGTCTATGATGCTAATTTTGCAAGATATCAGTTGTTTATGATTCTAATTAGAGATATAACATAAAAAATAGTGTTTAACATGTACAGTAGCTTTAAAATACCTAAAAATCCAATACTTAATTTAAAGGAGAAACTCAAACATAACATCAGTAAAATATAATTATTTATATTTCTGCTAATTCATTACTAATATAAACAAAATTGAAATCACACTACATAAATAAAACACATTTTCCTATTAGATGCCAAATTTTAACAAGGAAAAAGTGACTCATCATTTTTTGCTTTTTTCTATGATACAACACACAAGTTACATTTTTTTAAATTGTTGTTGTAAAATGTTTTTTTTTCAGCACATAATTTACAGTTGAAGAAATTAGTTCATTGATTAAATGAAATTACAATGATTGTTTCTTAAATGGAATTAAAATATAATAAACTAGTTTATCCTAATCATTTCTTGTTATTAGATATTCTTTTTTCTAAACTGAAATAAAAATCAAGGTGACTGAACCTTGTTGACGGTCATATTTGAGTTTCAGTGTCCATTTCTTCAACAAACAACTTAACTGGAGAAGGAACCTGATCAGGAAGTGAATCAGAACAATCTGATTATATACGGGAAAATAAATGTGAACTGTGTTTTGTTACAAATCTTATATAATTTGTCACACAATGATTTAGAAAAGAAAATAGTTCTTAGGATATGTCCTGGTCATTATTGACAAAACGTATGACAATTTAAATGACGGACAACTAAAAAAATATATATAAATACAAAATGTACATTTTCACAAACCTGATGCTGTTTTTAAAACAATTTTTTGACATTTTTGATTTCCTCATCTAGCCAGCCCTTATTTGTCACTGACCCATGTACAGTATGTGTGTGTTACTCTTCATATAAAGGGACTTCTGATGCTTTCTGTGTACATCTGTGGTTTACAGCTAACTGCAGCATAACCTAGCATGGTGTAGCAACAGGTTCAGGTCGTCCATACACGTGAGGCCTCACCCACAAACTGACTCTCCAACAGGCTCAGCAACGTGTTGACAGCGATGGCAAAGAATGAAAATGTTCTTCAGGTTCTACTGTCCCATTCGGTATGTGTTTCTTCTCAGATACCACACAGCAAAGACAAGGCCAGCAAGAACGATGACTGCTACCACCACCCCTATTATAATATGGATGTAGTTCACTGCAGGGGGTTGGGTGAAGGGTGTGGGTAAAGAAAACAGGAATAGATAATATACATCAGAACAATGCCAAAACCAGAGGAAGTTAATTTATGTGATGTGTTGTACTGTAGGGGAGAATGGGGTTGGTTGTCACATTCATCAGATCTCGGGTCCTAGAGGGCGCTGTTAAAAAGTTTTGGAACTGAACGTTTCAGAATTTAGGTGAGATGTTACTTAAGAGGTCATTTCTGGAGTAAACTGCTTGACATTGAGGCAAGAGGACTTTAGTGTTTTTCATGAGAAAATGTAAATATCCAACTCTTCAGTGTTTCTCTTCTTTTACACAATGAGTTTATAATAAAACAATCATTACCATTAAAAAGTATGAAGAGAGAGCAAAAAATCCCAGTTGGGGATGTTCGATCTTCGGGGTTGGTTGTCACATGTTGGCATACACATATATGGTGTTATATATCTAGTTCTTTCTTTCTTTTAAGATAGCAAAATGACCAGGAACTTTGTCAGGAAGACAAACAAGGATCAGGCTCCTCCAGATGTGATGGTCAGAGCAGTCAGAGAGGAGAAAATGAACAATATTGTCATATAAAGGACAAAAAAGGCACTTAACGGAATGATTTTTCCTGTTTATGTTCTCTTGGTGCAGGGGATGTGTTAGGTTGTTGTATTTCAATGAAACTAACCATTTTAAATATGTTTTTAAGACTGTAAACATTTTTTATTTTTCCCCATTAAAAAAACAACCATCCCCATCGTGGGGTTGGTTGAGACATATTTGACGGCCCATATCTTTTGAACAGAATCGGCTGAAGGAGAGTAAGACCACTCTATTCTTACCTGACACTTAAGGCTTTCATTACAAATTAAAAGGGAATTTATTCAGTTTATGGTTTATGAGGAATTCAAAGGAAAGTAAAAAGTGTGACTACCAACCCCGTTCTCCTCTACTGTGAGAAAGCAATACCACAACTACTTTTCAGTGACTCAGTTTTCACAATCAATCATAACCTCGAAGACTGAAAATCACAAGACTTTAAACTCACCTTTGACATCCACAGTAAACTTTTTAGTCACTTTCCCCACAGAGTTTCTGACCAAACAGGCGTACTGTCCTCCATCTGTAGAAGTTACAGCCTCGATAATGAGAGTGCTGCCACTGATGGGGGAGCGACTGGTTGATGGGAGCGTCCAGGTGTAGGAGGGGCTGGGGTTTCCCTCACTAGAGCAGTTCAGATGCAGAGGGTCTCCTTTTGTCACGGTGATCCGTTCTGGATCAGGACTCTCCTTCAGCTGAGGCTTGTCTGTGTGTTGATTGATGGGGAAAATACAAAACATGTTATTACTGAGAAATAGAAGTCATTTTGTAAAAGAAAAGTGGTGGAAAGTAACCAACTATTTTACCCAAAGTACTCTCACCATTTATTTAAAAGGATGTGTTCAAATTTTTTTGTCTTTCTTAAAACAATAGTACCGTACCGTCTTCTTCTGCTTTATCGGGTCGGGTTGCGGATGCAACAGCCTAAGCAGGGAAGCCCAGACTTCCCTCTCCCCAGCCAGTTCGTCTAGCTCTTCCCGAGGGATCCCGAGGCCTTCCCAGGCCAGCCGAGAGACATTGTCTCTCCAGCGTGTCCTGGGTCTTCCCCGGGGTCTCCTACCGGTGGGACGTGCCCTGAACACCTCACCAGGGAGGCGTCCGGGAGGCATCCTGACTAGATGCCCGAGCCACCTCATCTGGCTCCTCTTGACGGGGAGGAGAAGCGGGTCTACTCTGAGCTCCCCCCGGATAACTGAGCTTCTCACCCTATCTCTAAGGGAGAGCCTAGCCACCCTACGGAGGAAGCTCATTTAGGCCGCTTGTATCCGCACCGATCCGCCTGTCGATCTGACGCTCCATCCTTCCCTCACTCGTGAACAAGACCCCGAGGTACTTGAACTCCTCCACTTGGGGCAGGATCTCATCCCCGACCCGGAGAGTGCACTCCACCCTTTTCAGGTTGAGAACCATGGACTCGGATTTGGAGGTTCTGATTCTCATCCCGGCGGCGAACAGATCCAGTGAGGGTTGGAGGTCACGGTCTGATGAAGCCAACAGGACCACATCATCCGCAAAAAGCAGTGATCCAATCCTGAGGTCACCAAACCAGACCCCTCCACACCCTGACTGCGCCTAGAAATCCTGTCCATAAAGATTATGAACAGGGTCGGTGACAAAGGGCAGCCCTGGCGGAGTCCAACCCTCACTGGAAACAAGTCCGACTTATTGCTGGCAATGCGGACCAAGCTCTGACACCGGTCATACAGGGAATGGATGGCCCTTATCAGGGGGTCTGATACCCCATACTCCCGGAGAACAACCCACAGGACTCCCCGAGGGACACGGTAAAATGCCTTCTCCAAGTCCACAAAACACATGTGGACTGGTTGGGCAAACTCCCATGCACCCTCAAGGATCCTGCAGAGGGCGTAGAGCTGGTCCACAATTCCACGGCCTGGACGAAAACCACACTGCTCCTCCTGAATCCGAGTTTCGACTATCCGACGGACCCTCCCCTCCAGAACCCCCGAATAGACCTTACCAGGGAGGCTGAGGAGTGTGATCCCCCTATAGTTGGAACACACCCTCCGGTCCCCCTTCTTAAAAAGAGGGACCACCACCCCAGTCTGCCAATCCAGAGGCACTGCCCCCGATGTCCACGCGATGCTGCAGAGTCGTGTCAACCATGACAGCCCCACAACATCCAGGGCCTTGAGGAACTCGGGGCAGATCTCATCCACCCCTGGGGCCCTGCCACCGAGGAGCTTTTTGACCACCTCAGCGACCTCAGCCCCAGAGACAGGAGAGCCCACACCCGAGTCCCCAGGCCCTGCTTGAAACTCTCTCTGACAGGAGACTCTGTATTGTATTGCCACCTCTGACCGGCGCCTCTCACCAGTGGCAACTCCGGAGTGGAAGAGAGTCCAACCCCTCTCGAGAAGACTGGTTCCAGAGCCCTTGCTGTGCATCGAGGTGAGGCCGACTATATCTAGCCGAAACTTCTCAACCTCGCACACCAGCTCAGGCTCCTTCCCCACCAGAGAGGTGACGTTCCACGTCCCTAGAGCTAGCTTCTGCAGCCGAGGGTCGGACTGCCAAGGTCCCCGCCTTCGGCTGCCGCCCAGCTCACGGCGCACCCAACCCCTTTGGCCTCCCCCACTGGTGGTGGGTCTGTGGGAAAGGGGTCCGATGTCCCCTTTTCAGGCTGTGCCCGGCCGGGCCCCATGGGAGAAGGCCCGGCCACCAGGCACTCGCCACCGAGCCCCACCCCCAGGCCTGGCTCCAGGGGGGCAATGAAACCTGTAACAGGTTTTTCTTGCTGTAATCCTTCCTCCTGTTCATACTGACCATCAGAAGATCCCTTCATAATGCATTTACAATGTAAGTGATGGGGGGCAAAATCCACAGTCGTCCTGTGTTTATCTGAAGCTAATATGAAGCTTCAGCTGCCAAACTGATTCAAATTCAGACTGCTGAAGCCTCATAAGCTTCAGATAAAATGTTTTGCACAAAATGACTGCATAGACACACTGTGGATTCAGTCCTCCATCACTGTAAGTGCATTACGAGGGGATCCTCTAATGGCCTGTATGAACAGAAGGAACGATTACATGATTTGTTTCAAGACAGAATTGAAAGATTGTGAACCTATCTTTTAATGTTACTCTTTAAACAAAAGATACAAAAGAGGCTGTGATGTGATGTGCCTATCTATGGTCACCAATAGAGGGCACTGCAACATTGTTGTTATTGTGTGATACACAGTGTCCTCCAGTAGAAGACTAGCTGAGAGCTAAGTTACATGGCAGCCAGTAAGAACATTTTACCAGTGTACCGTTCATGAAGCCCTATATTGAATAAACGGTTAAGTAAAGCTGTATGTGTATGTGTACTTCATGACAGGTGCCAACGTGACGACCAAATAAAGCTGTTTTTAAAGAGTTATGTGTCTGTGTCAAATGTTTGTTTTGCTGTTGTCACATTAAAACTTTTACTAGCTGGCTCAGAGATGAGATGTGTGTCAATTTTGTTTTCTCACTCACAGTAAACATTGGCGGTGATGTTTTGTGACGTCACCACTGGAGGAGGCTGTGGTCCTTCAGCTCCCAGGTCTAGCTTTGCTTCACACCAGTACAGGCCTCCATCATCTTTACTAAGGTTGATGCCTAGAGTGAAGGTCTCAGTCACTGGCTCCTTTGTTGTGCTGCTGGACTGTAGTCTCTGTAGTTCTGTCTGTCCTCTGTAGAAACTCACAGTGAGATTAATAATAGGAGCAACTTCCTCGACTGTACACTGCAGAGTGTACTGATGGCCTGCAAACATCGGCCCAGAGTGATTTAGGAAGCTGAGATCGACATTTATTGGAGGATCTGAGGACAAAAAAAGAGAGACACACAGTAAGATACAAGTGGTGAAAACATGAAAAAAACTAAATCTATCCAACATACTTATTTCTTATTTTGATCATATATATTAAATTGTTATTGCAAGTTTACTTACGATAGACGGTTATAGGAAGCCTGGTAATACACTGGTTATCATCATCATCAGTATAGTGGCACATTGGAGATGTGTCCCATTCAGTCAGGTTGTCAACCTTCCATGAAATCGTGGTTCCATTTACTTCAGTGGACCCCACAGACTTTTCCACCCCAAATGTGTCACTTGTGCAATTATGTTGACAAACAAGGCACGTGGCAGAGGCTGGGTCACCATACTTCACTACAAGTCTGGGCGGAGTGAAAACAGGATTTTCTGTACAGTTTGCATCTGTAAGAAAGACATGAAATACTGAGATGAAGAATTTAGTAACAAAATAGTATGGCTGTCATTTTAACAGCGTTAAATTTTTTTACGCGCTTACATTGTGTCCAACCTGTAGTTTGGAAATAAGGAAGCGATGCAGCAGTAACATTTTGGATAACAAGCAGAGTCGCAAAAACCAAACACACAGCTGATACAGAGAGATGTTCTCCCGCTCGCCAAAGGTGCGTGCGTGTGTACGGGAATGAATGTAACTAGTTCCTAACTGATATCATAATGACAACAGATTTTTTTAAACATTTGTATGAAGTAATCCACTCCCATGTTAATAAGAGGATTACAAACTTGAAAAATATCCCTTTAAAATAAAATTAGGAAAGAATTTTTTTAAAAATGCACTTAATTTGCGATTAATCGCGAGTTAACTCATGACAATCACACAATTAATCACGATTAAATATTTTAATTGATTGACAGCCCTGAAGATGAGCAATTAGACACACTGTAAAGCATATAAAACACAAATGCTGTCATTCAAGAAAACTAAAAGTTAAGTGATATATATATACACATTATATATATATATATATATATATATATATATATATATATA
This sequence comes from Scomber japonicus, assembly GCF_027409825.1. Taxonomy (NCBI): domain Eukaryota; kingdom Metazoa; phylum Chordata; class Actinopteri; order Scombriformes; family Scombridae; genus Scomber; species Scomber japonicus. The sequence goes on from NC_070579.1 coordinate 11,598,908, forward strand.
TATATATATATATATATATACTATATATATACATACACACATTATATATAGGCTAGGATAAGAACAGATACGATTTAAAGTAAAAATAAAAAATTAAACAAAATAGGAGCAATAAAAACCAGCAAGTAGGTATTGAATTTAGGAGAAAGCGACAGTAAACAACAACGTTTTTAGCCCTGATTTAAAAGAGCTGACAGTTTGAGCAGACCTCAGATCTACAGATGAGGAGCATAGTAACTAAATGCTGCCTCACTTTGTTTGGTTCTCGTTCTTGGGACACACAACAGCCCGGTTCCTGATGACCTGAGGGGCCTGGATGCCTCGTAGGGAACTAATAGATCGAGCATGTATTTTGGTCGAAGACCGTTCAGTGTTTTGTAGACCAGCAATAAGATTTAAGAAGTAAGTTCTTCTAGTTAAATAAGTCTAAGGTCTTATGTAATATCTTCAACTTTTTTTCTTAATTGTTTCAGAAAGATGCGGAAACCCCACATTGTGCAGGATCTAGAAACACCCACCCATGGCATGCTGTAGGGGAAGGAGTGAGACACATCCGCTGCCTTCTCCATCTCCCCTGAGTGCATCCGTCTCACACACGCACACACGCACACACACACACACACACGCTTTCGAGCTTTTAAGGCAAACGTTGAATGGAGTTCAACAGCTGCAGAACAGTAAACTTTAAATATTTACATAGGTGGTTTGGAACAAGCAGCACAGATAATTACAGAAATTACAATCTTATTTATACAGGGAATATGCCCCTTTTAAGGTGGACTGCAGTCTGCAGCTCATAGAAAATTGAACTTACCAGCAGTGACAGCAGTGAAGGCAGAAACAACCACAAGAACAAAACCATTAAACATTATTTCCAGTTATTGTCTCGATAAAAACAAAAACAAATAAAAAGTCATCGAACAACAACCCGAAAGTGGATGCACTCTGAATGCACTCCCTTTTTCTATTGACTTTCGGGCCACTCCCCCTGGGTATCTGCTCAGGAAATAAGATTTACATCATCTAATTGTCTTCCTCAACAGTGCTTCTCCCACCCGAAGCTACTGTCTGCTCTGACACTTTCATTTCATTGAAGCCTGAAGAAAGAGAAACATCCATACTTGACATTCATTGCATTTACTTAAATAGTATTTTAGTTAGTTTTGATTTTTTAAGATATCACACAATTACACAACAAAACTCTTACGACATAACAGACTCTATCAAAAGGTAATGATTTAAGATAAGATGAGGACAGAAGAAGGGAGACACAGTGGCATGACATTTAAAGGACCAGTGTGAGATTTAGTGGCATGTAGTGGTGAGGTAGGTAGGCCAGGTAACAAAAATACAACACTCTGATACACAAATCTATCTTCAGTTTTGTTTACCCTTTGATTTTTGGTGAGATATTGATTAATTGAACGTTTATTAAAATGATATTGTATGAAAATTTTACAGTGAAAAATCACTATTTGGTGGAGCTGTTCACAGACATGTGAGCCCGACTACACACTGCTTTTTGTAAGACTTCAAAAGCCAAAAAGGTTTTAAAACCTTGTTATATTATCCATTGTAAAGCTCAGACTCACACTTGATTGTCATTACACTGGTTGAGGCGCCTGACTCTAAATGTGATATAACAATAAGAAAAATGTGAAAAATCCCCATCCTTGTTCTTTCAGGGACACTTTTTCTTACCCTGGGCTATTTGCACCACCCTTCCTCAGTTTCCTCACTGCTAGTGGTCTGACCCTCTTAACTAATCACATCCAAGTTATCACACAAACAAACATATTGATCTGTGCATGATATCTGTCAGCTTATAGGGAATGTACACTTCAGCTACCAAACTGAAAGTAGTGGACAAAGAACAGGAAGTTTGGTGCTTATAACTTGTGCAGAGCTGTCAAAATAAAAACATTGCTCAGCCTCCTGGGACAATCTTACTTTCCTGAGAGCCCACCCATGATAACAGACATGTACTGCTCCTTTGTTGGATATCTGTCTTACAAAGAGGTATTTTAAGGACACCGTGGCCTGAGTACGTAGGCAGTTCCTGGATGACGAAGGCACTGATGCCTTTGATTGGCCCTCATGTTCGCGGAATAAGTCCAATTGAGCGCCTATGGGACATTATGTATCGGTACATCAGACACCGCCACAGACTGCCCAGGAGCTCACTGATGCCTTAATCCACCAAGTCATCAGGAGCATGCCCAGACGTTGTTGAGAGTGCATACAGGCACGCAGGAGCCATACAGTCAAATTATGAGTTGCCATGATGAAATGGCAACTCATAATTTGGATCAGCGTGATTTCAGTTTTTCCATTTGGATTTTCGGTGTGATTTTTAAATCCAGCCCTAAATAAGCTGATGATTTTGTTTCCATTGATCGCTGTTACGTAATTTTGTTCTTCACAAATTATACAATCAGTAAAGATTTTCACTTTGAATCATTTCTTCATCAAGATTTGATGTGTGATTTAAGTGTTCCCTCCATTTTTTTAAGCAGTGTACATTCCTACTGCCAAATGCAGCAACAAGCAATGACAGAGAGAAGAAGACAACACGAAAACATGAATGATTGGTTAACGTTGCTCCTGGGTGGAAACCTAGTAACTCTGGACATACTAATGACCATAATTATCAACATCAAGAGAATGGGTCAAGCCTTGTGAAGCGTTTTCTGTAGAGTCCAACAAGCAGGTTTTCCCCCTACCATCATTGAGAGCCCATCTCTGTTCAAGGGTCCCTAGGCACTGGCATGAAGCTTCTTGTCACTCATGTTCACTTTGCAGGAACACACATATGCAATGAGTCATCAGTGTTATTTAATGGATTTTTATTCAGAATTTGAGTTACAAATAACAGAAAACACACACAAAAAAAGATTTAATTTAAGACAAAAAACTTCCACAACTGAAAAAAATATATATACAAAGCCGTCTTCTGTAAAACCAGAAGTGAACTTAATCAGAGACGAACCGGGACAGTTCAAGATGTCCACAATTATTTTCACTGTATACAGTAGTTCCAGTGGCGCTCGTTGGGTAACACCTGACTGAGCCTCAGGCAGCAGCTGATGGTGGGCTCATAAAACACAGCATCTGGTTCCTCTATCTTCACGTCTGTCTCATTTTTCTTCTGGCGCACCGAGCGGGTGAACAGCGACGGTTTAGGACCTTTAACCAGCGTTTTCTTCTTCACACAGCCCATATCTACAAGTGCCTACAGAGGGGACAGTGATGGTGTCAAGCACATAACTGTAAAGGTTGTATTTCAATGCATTTAGGACCCAATGGATTGTATAATATCTCTAAAATCATTTTAAAGCTGGACTTTGGGAGTTTTGTTTCCCCCTACTGGCAATTAAAGTAATTACAAAAACACCGCCGCACAAGCTTATGTCATAAGCTCTGCTGTAGCGTACTCCGTCACTACAGTTGCAGCTATAAAATGGTAGATAAATGATTTTGAGTGTTCCACAAACCCTGCAAAATGGACAGAATTTGATCCATTCAATCTGGTAACATTTGGACAGTCGAGATGAGCCACATGATTAAATTAATTGATCCCCATTCATGTTAGCAGAGAGCTGGCTCACCCAGCAGGCTTCTGCATTCATGCATTCATCCAGCCAGTGAGGGAATGTCAAACCCAGCACAAGATTTAAAATCTCAGGTAAGAATACAAAATAACTTTACCAGCACTGTCTGATATTGTTTGGTAAGAGGTTTAGGTTTGGACATTTTAAGAAATCTGATTTTACATCTACTTGTACTTGCTCTGTATATTGTTATTTTATTTGATGTATTTATTATTGTTGTTGTTATTACTATTACTATTATTATACTTTTATTTTGTAAATAATTTTATTTTCATGTAAATTTGACTTGATGTCAATGTAAATGAGGCTCGCCCTCAATGATCTCTCGAGTAAAATAGTGAATAGAAGTTATCATTCATGGCTACAAAAAGTCCAAAAGACCACTTGAGTATTCGAGAGCAGAGGTGACTCATCGATTGACAATCCCCCATAACTGACCCTGGCATGAATACGACAAGGAAACAGATAATCAGCACGGCACTTATAACATCAGCTGCTAGATGAGAGCTCCGAATATATAGCTGAGGCAGAGAACGGATGAAATGCTTGAATTCCGGTGACTTTGATTGCTCCGGAGGAGTTATAGTTTAGGGCCAGTTTAGTACATTTAACCAATTTAGTTTTAAGCTTGATTTGGGCAGAAAAAGATGGATGATTATCCCGAAGATGTTGGAGCCTTTAGCAACAACCTTCCAGCGACATTTTTAAATATCCGAAATGGTCCCACACTGCCGACTTGGTGCATTTGTTTGGTGTATACAATTGAGTATCACTCCAGGTAAGCTGAATGCGTGACATGCTGGCCATACAGTATGACCACAAGCAAGACACACACACACACACACAGACACACACACAGACACACACACAGACACACACACACACACACACACACACACACACAGGATGTGTCTCCCGTCGCGAGTTGCAAGAGATTTTCTGCTACTCCAACCATGTGAAATACCGTAACTTGTCAAATTCTTGCAGTTATCCTACCGTGACATTTATAATCATGGTTAATCGTAAAACTGGACATCCCTATTATGGATGTGAAATTATTTGTGTGTTTACCTGCACAAGGTCCAGTACTGCCATCGGCTGCAGCACATCTTTGTAATGTTCCGCCAGTGCTTGCTGTGTGAGTCCGGGCCGGGACATGATGTGGTACAGAATGGCCTCCAGCATGCCTTTACACACCTGCCGGTTCAGCTTCCCATCAACCATGCGCCACGGTCGGCTGATGAAAGTCAGATTTTCCCTGCATGGTTAAGAGGAGCGGAGAGGTGATACACTGCAAAGGGAAATGCACAATTCACTGTGAAGGAGTTACAATCACTTACTCAAGATCTGTACTTACTCTTCATTAGGATCCACTTGTCCTGTTGTAGGAGAGTCTACTTCATCATCTCTTCCTTCGTCTATACTATTCTCTCTGCCTCTACTATTTGTCTTTTCCTTCTGTTCTTCAACTGTTACCATTTTTATCTGTCCTGCCTCCTCTACTCCTTCCTGTTCCTCTTCAGGCTGCATCTGCTTTCCTCCCTTCTCTTCCAAGTTCACCAATTGGTCTCCACTTTCATTATCTTGCCCCTCGTTCTGCTTTTCCGTCTGTTCCTGCTCATTCAGTTTTTCTCCCGTGTTGCTCGATGATCCATCTACATCCTGCATGTGCTCGCCCTCTTGTCTGTCCACGGCTGATTTTTTTGGTGGCGGTTCCTCTGCCTCCGTTAGGACATCCCGCCTGCATCTCTTGCGCATGAAAGGGATGTTGTGCTGATTCTCCAAAAAGGGAAGTTTGCCAGGTGTTAAGCGTGACTGGGACCACTGCTTGGCGTTTACAGTCAGAAGCCAGGGGTCAGCGTGCTGCATTAGCACCCAACGAACACCCAAACTCCCAACTTTTAACACCTGGCCTTCTTCTTGTAAGTCCTGGTGCAAAAAAACAGGAGAAAATCAGATAAGGGACGAATGCCAGACAGAAAATTACACTTAAGTCCTCTACCAAACAGTAAGTTTAAAATATTTCAGGGATTTGGATTACTCAACAAAGTATCAGTGTACACAGAGTTGAAGTAAGAGTTTGGAAGGTTGGTCACAGTGCAAATACTCTTAGCTGCAGATGTTAGCATGCCTGGCTAACTAGATAGCCTTACTCCCAAAGCTGTGGAACATTTGCATCACTAACTAGATTTTGTGGGGTTGCAGGATACAGT